>NC_064876.1:5391669-5394169 GCF_943734665.1 Anopheles aquasalis | reverse complement strand
ACTGCTTGCTCCTCGATCCGCTCCTCTGTTTGAGCTAGCATACTCTTACTGTGGGTGCTTTTCACGTGGATGCGTTATACTGTACGTTTGATGATTTAGATAACATAGGCATTAATGTCTTCTGAGAGTGTCGCGGCTCGCTAATGCCACGCCATACGAAACAGAATGTCAACACCAAAGACCAGCTCGCTCAGTACTCGCCTACTGACGATTCGATTGCGAATGCTACTTACCTTCCCCCCCCCCCCCCCCCCCCGCCGCCAAACCACTCCGGCCAATAATTATCACTCGCCATGGATGTACGATCGAATGATGATGCCTTCGACGTGTGTGCGCGTTTGTTTCATTTGTGACGCCTCAAACCACCCTTACTACAGTCCTCGTTACCTTTTCTTGCCGTAGCCGTTGTTTATGCGAGCTGGCCAAGCAAATCGGGTTTTCGCCACAAGCGCGCGACATCTTTCAGCTCGAGGGCCAAATCTCCAGCTATCGACACCTGGTATGTAGAAATTTTGCTGTGATCGAATCACACTAAACCTAGACAACTGACCTGTGTTCCGGTCTCCTCTCACCCCTCACAGCAACCGGATGTGGTGCGGCGGGACATCCGGTTCGCCCGTTCGCTGCAGCTGGCGACGAAGGTGAAGGTGCCGTTCCCGCACTCGCTGTCGGTAGTGATGCGCGAGATCAACAACGGTTCGCTGCAGCTGCTGACGCAGGGTACGGCGGATATCGTGCTGGACTGCTGCGATGACTACTGGGACGGGCACGACCTGCAGCCACTGACGGAAAAGGAGCGCAAGCGAGCACAGGACTTCTACCAGCGGTCCGCCCTCACCGCATACTGTACTGCGTTCGCGTACCGACCATTGCGCCACGGTATCAGTGGGGCACTGTCCGGTGGACCACAGGGGAACGTCGCCTATCTGGAGCTACCACCGGAGAGCAAGCACAGGCGGGACCTGTACCAGACACGCGAACGGTGCAGCGGTCTGGTCGAAGGGACCGCTACAAGTGCGGCCCTGAGTGGCTACTGTGCCGATCCGGCGCCGATGGCATCGATGACCGCCGGCAAGGGAGGTCGGGAGGGTGGGCTCATCCCGGACACGTGTGCTGGTCCCGGTCTCGGTGCGGGAGCGGCCGAGATGCTGATAAACCCGACGATACCGCCAGTGGTACCGGGACTGACGAGCCACCACTCCATCTCGACCGACTCACTGCTGTTCAACGATTCGCGCGACGATGACATCTCGGACGTGGAAGGGTGTTACCGGATGCAGTGCCACCAGGTGTTTATCGGCATGGTGACTATGCAGTACCAGGCGCAGACCGACATCGTGCAGCTGATCGAGCGGCTGGAACGGGCGTGCATCCGATTCGTGCACTTCAGCAAAGAGAACGAGCTCCGATCGCGCGTGTTCTCTGAAAAGATGGGACTCGAGAGTGGTTGGAACTGCCACATCTCGCTGCTGAGTGACGGTGCCGATACGCGCGCCTCCTCACCGACCAAACAGCATGCGGCTGCCGCACCGGCACCCGCACCCGCACCAGCACCGTCTCCTGTGCGTAGCCCTGCCACGGGTCCGCTGTTCGATGATCACAGTAATGGCTGTACGGTGGGCAGCCGGCTGCTGAGTTCGTCGGCACCGGGAGCGATCTCACATTCAAACAGCCTGGCAGGCCCGGCCGGCATTCGCCTCCATCAACCAAACCTCACAAGCAACAGCCACAGTAGCAGCAGCAGTAGTAGCAGCAACAGCAGCAGCAACAACAACAACAATAGCAATAGCAACAGCAATATTAATAGCAACAACAACAACAACAACAACAACAACGGTATCAGCAGGAGAAACAGCTGCAGGAGTAACATCAGTGTGCACGGTTCGCAAGAACTGATGTCGGTGGTACGCCACCCGTCGACCGATTCGGCCATCGATGGGGGCGACCGTGGTGATGCTGTGGGTCGGATAGGGGGCGGTGGAGGTGGGCTGAGCGCGAATGGTCACTCCCGTTCGCTCAGCTGCCTGAGCGATAGTACCGAGCAGAGCGCACCGATCAACTTCGACATGTCGAACCGTGCCAAGCTGCCGCGTGGCATTGAGAACATCCGGCCGCACCTGGAGAGTGTGGACAACGTGCCGCTGCTGGTGTCACTATTCACCGACTGTTCGGCCGAGGCGACACGCGAAATGCTCAACATCATGCAGCAGTACGGCGAGATCGTGGTCTGTCTCGGCTCCTCCGCCTCGAACTCCAACTCGGAAATCTTCCTGCAGGGTGACTGCTCGATCGCGGTGGAACCGCTGTACCCGCAGGTGTGCCAAGAGTTCCCGTCCTACAGCGAGGCCAACATCTATGGCAACCGGTTGCGGGTGCCGGGAGCGGACGACACCGGTCACACCAGCACCAACACTACCGTATCGCCGGTCTACCTCAGTCGGTTGCTGAATGCGATCCCGTGTTCGATCGCCACCTGCCGGGATGATCCGATCTCGATTGT
>NC_064876.1:5331669-5386669 GCF_943734665.1 Anopheles aquasalis | reverse complement strand
TCGCGCAGCTCGAGCGCCTTCACCAGCAGGGTGGAGGCGCGCTCGAGATCGTCCAGCGGTACACCGCTGGTGTCCTCGCCCGAGATCGACACACGCTGGAAGTGGGCCACGAAGTCGTGCTCGTCGAACGGGAGCTGCTCGTGCTCCGGGTGCACCTCCGGTGCCGTCGAGTACCGGTCCTGCTCCATTGCCCTTTTTTGGTAGAAGATGAAGAAGAAGATACGCTTAGGTTAAGCACGAGTCCACGAGTGGAGGAGCACTGTTTTTGGGGGGGCAGGATCCAAGTTGCTTGCAAGTCACGCCAGTAAGCGCCACCAACAAACCCCTTCTCGGACAAAACTCTCTGGTGGACTCTCTGTGTGGCTCGATCGATTGCAAGTTCCCGTGTACGTGTACGTGTACGTTTTCCTGTCTGCCGTCCGCCGTTTACTTATCTCCAGGGAGCGTATCGCATCGGCGGTCAGGTCAGTCCTGGTGTCGGTGTTGATGTCGGTCGTCTCCTATCGGACCGGGACCAGCGTTCGGGGTAGAGGTCGTGAGTTGACCCTCCAAACAACACAACAGCACAGTAGCAACACACAAACACACACACACGGACACACATGCACACTACAAAATGGTGTGCATGGCAAACAAATTCAACCTACCGCCTCCTCCCCGCTATCGCTATCACTAGTAAGGGTCGTAGGGCCAGCAGAGATGCTTATCAAAAGGAGTGCGCTACTGCCCTCCCCGGGGCGGGCGGGCCGGGACGAGGACGTCCGTTCGTGGTCCGTTCGCCCACAAGACACGACACGGCACGGCACGTCATTCACCTTCCAAGGACCAGGACGACAATAAAGAAGAAAACGGCCGATAATGGTGCAGATATCCTGGCAAGAGTAAAAGGAAGACACAAAAGGCAAACAGACCAGACCAGACACACACAGACACACACAGCCAGACAAACCTGTGCAGATCCAGCTCGGACAGCCATTTGTTTGTGTCACTGGCGCTACCCAGCATACTACTTGTCGACCTGGCTGGCTAGCGACCGCGTACGCGAATGACCACGGATCGAACCACGGTGCCTACTAGTGGTGCACCGTCCGTGGTGGCCGCGGACTGACCACCAATTGGATTATGGGCGGGTGGAGAGTGTGCGCGTTCTGGATTCTTGCCCCCCCGGGGCCTGGAGTGTATGGTTGACCTTCACGCGCCTGTCGTCCCGGGGGCCCCATCCATAATACTCCCACACGGTCACACCCGGTGACTCCACTTACTTGGCGTTCAGCTGGCGCTGCAGCTGGAGCTTCTTTTCGATCTGCTCGATCGGGAACTGGGGCACCTCGTACGGGGCCGAAATCTCGTTCGGCAGCACACCGGCAATGTCCTCCTGCGAGAGGCTGAGGGCGCCCCCACTGAGCCCCGCGACACCGCCACCACCGGGGCCCGTCCCGGAGCTGAGCTGACCCGGCTGCTGCTGCTGCTGCTGGTGCTGCAGATGTTGACCGGCCGGTGACTCATTGCCCTGCACTGTAATCCGTGGCGCACGGTCGGGGAACACATGAAAAACAAGCAAAAGAAGAAGAAAAACAAGAAGAGAATGAGAGAGTGAGGTGAGGTGTAGCTTGAGAGGGAAAACATCGAGACCGTCGTCGTCGTCGTCGTCGTCACTGGCGGCCACTACTACGGACTGGCGCTGCTGCTTCATCACTTCCATCAGCTTCTGATCCTCTAGAAATTGGAGCACCGTGCGGGAGTCCTGCTTGTTGAAGTTGATCTCCCGCTTCCCGCTTGACCGGTAGCGATGCATCTTTGCCCGGCACCGGCACACCGTTGACTGGTGGTCGTGTGCGCACCGTTGTTGAGGCGTAGCAGATTTGATTGTGAATCCATGTTGCTCGCGGACGCAACAGTTCGGTTCAGTTCGGTTTGTTTGTTTGTTTGCTTGTTCTCGGCCTCTAGTTGTTGATGCTCTGTGATTACTAGCAGCAGGCTGGCGGCTCCGATAAGACCCGATAATGATAATGACAGCTGCCACCGAGACGGTAAACGGTGTAAGCGAGGTTCGCACAAGTCGACCGGCGGCGACAATCTAGGACAGTAACCGGCAACAAAGTGGCCCCCAACGAGCAGTGCAGTGCGACAAATAACACAACAGCAACAACAGCAAACACATTGTCTGTGCTGCTGCTGCTGCTGCTGCTGTTGTTTGTGTTGTTGTGAAATCTGCCAGAGAGGTGTTTCGCGTGATTGGCGCTCGGCGCGCGCTAAACGGCCACGTTCACGATCATATGATCTTCACGTGTCACGTGAGGAAGCCACTAACCTTCCGGTGAGAAGTAGTCGTTGAGCAGGATGGCCGGTGACCGCGGTGACATGAGGACTTCCGGCTGATCGAACGACGAGTTCAGGTCGCACTTGAGCAGCACCCCGCGCGCACTCATCCCGCTGCCGGTTTAGTGCTGCTTTCTTCTTCTTTTTTCGCCCACGCCGGTTAGCTCCCCCCCTTCCCACCCCCAAACACAAACTAACACACGCACCACACGCGTACTCGTGCCTCTCTCTCGCTCTCTCTCTCTCTCTATCCCTGCACCTAACTGGAGTTTTTCTTCTGGGGAAAACTGGCAAGGGGGGTAGTAATGAACGGGTTATTGAATGTTTTATCAAACAGCTAGGGCACAAACAAAGGGGACAGTTTGAAAATCTCCTTCAGTACCACACACGGGCACACGGGCACACAAAGTAGCAGTCACTGGAGAGCGCCAGGTGACCGGAAACGCCAGGATACCCCGACCCCCACACACAAACACTCGAGCGCGCGCGCGCGCACGCCCCCTCCCTACTTAAGATACAACGGCTGCGCTGTGACGGGCTTCGAGGCGATGTGCAATGGCGCTGAGTGGCCGACGCAACCGCAGTCCATTTGAATACTGGGCCCCGGGCCGCGCAGCAGTCCGGGACCATCCCCGGGCGCTCCTTGGTTGGTTACTCAGTGCCGTGCCAGTGCTCAGAGATATCCTCTCTTCCCAAACCCCCCCCCCCCCCGGCTGCTGCCCCCACCCCTTGCAACCCCGGTGCTACTCTCGTGCGGGGATTTATCTGTCTCACCTCACCGCGCGACACCACGAGCTGGGGAGCCACGGTGAGGGGTGAGGACACATTTACCCGCGCGCTCTCTTCTCTCTCTCTCTCTCTCTCTCTCTCTCTCTCTCTGTCTGTCTCTCTCTCTATGTCTCTCTATTTATTTTTCAATCATTTACGACCTCTCTTCTCTTGGTTTGTGAAAGACGTGATGAGGAGGTGATCTAGAGGAAGGAGAGGTATATGGAGGTACAGTCGAGACCGGGGGGACCATACTTCCAAGGAGCGGAAGGGGTGGTAATCCAGATCTACGATGCTAATGACACCAAGCGCAGTCAGCCATTGAAGGATCGCGCCCGGGGGGTGGGGGGGGGGGAGGGGGTGTGAAATGAAAAGGACCGAGCGGGGGTCCGGGCGAGGGGATGGTCACCTAAATTTAGAACAACACGATACACTCTCTCTCTCTCTCTCTCTCTCGCAGATTCGTGCGCGAGCGCTCGCGCTTGCCACCATTTACCATCATGCTCAGTGCATGGCCAGCACCATCCCTCTACCCCCTTCAATGCATCCCCCCCCTCCCCCCCAGAAACCCATCTCACTCACTCTTTCTATTTCCATCTGTCTCTGGTTTTCCTGTCTCGCGCGCGCGCGCGCTTTTCCTCTCCTTATCTTGTGAGAGAGGGAGGGAGAGAGAGAGAGAGAGTGATAAAATGTGGCACACGGGGTTTGTTTGTTTTGTGATAATAGACCGTATACGCTGTACCGCGAACCAGAGCACCAATAGATGGACAATCGATAGTAGGAATGGTAAACAAACCACGCGCACACACACTCCTGAACCTCACACACGCATCGACGATAAGACCTACGTCACTATTGGGACATTGGGGTTGCAGCCGTCCCCTACGGAAAACGGGGGTAGTTACCGGAACAACGGGTCTACTGTCTACGTTGTGCTTCAATTCAACCACCTACACCAATGATCACATACGGGCGCTCACCAGGATCACCAAGGCACATCCCGCGTGGCCGCTCGCTATCCGGCGCCTATCCGGTCAGCAGGAAGGACACGCACCGGTACGCGTACCCGATGCAACGGCACCCTAACTAATGTAGCCCTGCCAGCTCAGGGATGCCGCGGCCTGTGAGGCTCCGACTAGCCCGAGTCGCTCTCATTGGACTGGCAAGCCAATCGAGATCTCGAGGTCCTGTGGACACACGGTATTGATAAAACATTCCAAACTTTTACTGGTGTCGCTGGGCTGGGCACAGTCGGTGGGGTGGTTGTTGCCGGGTACGGGAGGTGCAACCCCCCCCCGCCCTTGATGATGACCCGCTTGGGGGGGGGGGCATTTATGAATGAACCCCGATACGATTCCGATGCACAGCAGCGGCTGCGTTCGGCGTGGCGAGCGTGTAAACAACCCCCCACCCCCCCACCACTCCCTCTTAACCCCTTTCCTGCACCACGGGGAAGCCTTCCGTTCAGTTGACAGCCTTTCAGCCCGATGCTACGCATTTTTTTTTTCTCAATCCACGGTGACGCGCACCCGTAGACACAACGCCCGCCCCCGTTGGTGGTGTTCGTGGTTTGGGGTGCCATGTCAGCAGAAGTGTCGTCTTCTTCGTCTCCTGCTCGTCCCGCTACTACGGTCGCGCCGGTACGCCAGCATCAACTGGAACCGGCTGGATCTCGTGACTTGGTGCGCGACTGGAAGCGACAGTTGAAAACGGGCGTGCAAGATCAGCAATGATCAGCTACTGAGAAAAACGGCATCAACGGTCCTGTATAGGGGCGAGTTCCGTCCGTCCAGGTTTCGGTTCGAATATTCCGCCCGTGGGGGGGGGGGGGGGGGCACTAACCCCGGCAACTGCCAGGTTTCAGGTTTTGTGAGCGTCGTGTAGTGCCAGACCAGCAGTAATTTGACCCGTTGGCACCGTGCCGGTGCCGGTGCCGTGCTGGCTCGCTCGCTATCGATCGATGATCGGCGCCCTCCCGCGTGGGGGGCGGGTGGAAAAAACCGCACGATGGGACCTGACATTTCCATTCCGCGCTGACGCCGCGACTGGCGGGGGAATAAGTCAGCCAGCCGGCCGTCAATTAATTTGCATTTCTTGCCAGCTCCGAATGACGTGTGGGCTGGCTGGCTGGCTCGGACGAGCGAGTTGAGCCGTTGCCAGATCCGCGAAATCCCATCCCCTTCTTCTTCTTCTTCTTGTGTGCCCTTCCTTCATCATGCGGATGCAATCGGAATGTAGCGGATAATTTGTCACTATTAGTTTGGGGCGACCATTTCGGGGCATGGGGGATTTAATGTGATTAGCCGAGAAGTGTTCTTGGCGGGGTGCCGCGTACAAGCGCAATGTGCCCTTTTAGATTCCCCAACAAGTGTGTGATACGGGATGAGATGGACCCCAGAATGGGGTGCCCATGGGGCACCCATGGGGCGTTACCCGGCGGTACACAATTGAGCAGAGGCAGCATCGTGCTGCTGCTCAACTCAAGTTGGTGGTGGTGATGCTGGTGGTTCTAGCAAACTAGAACCCCAATTAATGCTGCTTCTAGTGTCCTATCTAGATGGTCCCCCAGGGCCCCTTTAAGGCACAACCATCACAAAGAACATGCCGTCCATCCATCACGTCGACTTCGAAAAGGGGGGGGGGGGGGGGGATTGATTAACGATCATCTTGACCTTTAGAACCGCGTCGCGCCTCGCGCCTTTGGCGTTCTGTCGCTCAGCCAGCACACGCTGCAAACACTTACCCGTCTTCAGCTTGGCCACCGTCGTTTCGGTCTCCACCTCCATGTCGATGTCGAAGGCGAAGCGCTTCCGCGAGTTGTAATCGTGGTTGCCGCTCATCGTGTGTTTTTCGCCGGACTGCCGGATGCGCCGTGTCCACCGTCGGTTAATCGGGTTGATCGGGGACGTACGTACGTGTACCGGGGGGGACGGGGGGTTCAACGATGGCTGGTTCACGGGGCACTTTCACGCACTTCCGCCAGCTAGGGCTGACCAGAGCTGACCACCACACCACCAGTCCGTTGTTGTGCTGCTGTCGAGAATCTTGTGTGATTGCGCGTGACCGTTCTAATCGGTGAACTCTGCAACTAAACACCAAAAAAAAAAAGGGGGAGAAGGCAAAAAAAAAAAACGTCAGCACGCTGCTGCACACGCACAGATGATGCACAGAGAGTCAGTGGGGAGCGCGCGATCGGCCACAAGCGCTAGAAAGTGACCGCAGCTGCAGCACCAGCAGGAACGCGGTATCGATTTCTCGGTGGTCAGCACGCGACCGCAACCACCGACGATGACGACGACGATGACCTACCGTCCTGTCCTCTACACACTATCACCTACACACATACAGACCCACGCGTACGCGCTACGTCTTCCAGTTAGAATCCCGAAATTGTGTCGCGGGGTAGTGCGGGTAGTCACCGTGGAGCGCATACAAACGCACACTCGTTTCGCTGCTGCTGCAGCGACACTCTGTCTTCGAGCTGTGGCCTTGCGGGAACCACCGTCCAGTTGGGACTATCATCTAGATAGGTACCACCGTGGCAGGGAGCGTCGGGTGCGTGCGTGCCTGTAGGTGTGTGTCCCGGTTCTCGCGTACGTCCTCTCAGCTGCTCAGAATCTCGCTGGCGCTGGAGCACCATAGTCGATACGCCTGCCTGTGTGTGGTCATTTCGTCCACCAGATGGAATCGGCTGGACGACGCGGACGACGAGCAGCAGCGGCTGCGTGGACGCTTGCCAGCGGCTCTTCACTCGCACTTTCTTTTTTTCTCTCTCTCTCTCTCTCTCTCTCCCCTTCTCTCTCTCTCCCCTTCTCTCTCGATCTCTCGCTCTCTCCATCTTCATCATGTTTGCTCTTTGCTTTTTACTACTACGTTCGGATCACCGTACCGGCGGTTCCGTGATGCACGCATGTCATGACGACACTCGCGTGGATAGATACAGGGTGTACCAAAAAAATAAAAAATGAGAAAATCCTTTATCGAAGTTTCAAGCCATTTTTTGCTGGTTTTCTACTGTTTTAAAATATCTAAAATGGCTCATTATTCCATTGTTTATCAACAAACAAACAAAATTTAGTGGGTTTTGTCGGTCTGCTTTCTCAATTAATTTGTCCAAGCGGTTACGAATTCGTGAACACCCTTCGGTAACATCAGGTGTCCAACTTGGAAGACCAGGGTTTGGTGATAAACGATTGCAAGCGAGCCAACCAGTATGGTGTGATGATTCACAGGAGCTTAGGCCGAACAAACGCCCCATATGGAATAGCCCAATCGAATTAATTCAGGTCCGCTTGGAGGGCACACATCTTTCGACCAAAAATTCATGTTCTCCTTTAACCATGTTTGAGAGTCCGTTTAGACGTATGGCATGGGGCCTCCATCTGGCTGAAACTCAACAATTAGAGGTGTACCGAAAGTTGCTTTAATCCATGGTAAAACGTGTTCCTTCAAAAAGTTGATAAACACAACAAATTTCATTTTCAAACCATTAGACACAACTGCTCCAAACATCATTGAATTTTTTGTTCTCTGAAACATCCTTAGTCATTATAGGGTCAATATGAAACTATTCAGGCGGGAATTCGTTGCTGGATCAATCGTGAAAAGTGTCTCATCAGAGAACACGACGATCAGTTTCTTCGTCTTAAGAGCTGGCAACAAATGCATCGATTGCTCATATCAAAGATGTTTTATCCTTTCAACTATTAAATTACACTTAATACTAGCTCTAGAGGTTGCGTCGTTTAGGTCATATTTGGCCCACCGATGCATGGAGATTCTGGAGATTTTCGTCTCTTTTGAAAATGTTCGTATGGATCGCACTAGATTTTGCTAACTTTTGCTCTCACCGATCCTTACAACCTTTTCACTGCGCTGCCGGATCACTGCCGACCACTACCATGCGGTTCCTGGGCTTAAATGTTTAATCCTGTAGACAATGTAATGAAATAAAATGTTTGATCCTGTAGACAACGGTATGATTACATCCGACAGCCGCTACTATTTCTTTGGGAGATTTTTTGTGCGCGAACCAAACTCGACACGCCTTTCAGAACATTTGGCAGATCAGACATCTTTAGCACGAGTACTTTTTATGCATCATTTGATAGATATGAGTCTCACGAATACACCAATAACCCATAATGTCATACTGGTGTTAGAAAACAAATTCAAAACACAGAAATGAGCATTGAAAACATTTCTCAATTTTGTGTTATGGTACACCCTGTATAGTACAGTCCGGCAGATTCTTGAAGGCAGAGCATTGAAGCGCAAGGGATGCAAGGGACAACAGCTTCCAGGGGCAGGCTGTGTGAAGCCGAAAGAAGCGAAATCGAATTCCACAGATCTAGCTGGAGACAGAACGCGGAGGAGAAATAGGGGTATCGCTCAATCTATCTTCTTTATCTCTCTCTCCATGCCTCTCTCTCTCTCTCTCCCTCTATTTCTTTTTTTGTTTTACCACTGATAGCTAGCGACATAAGAGGAGAAGGGTCGATTGCGTAGCGTGGTGCAATAGGGATGCACGCCTCAACGCATTACTAATGAGCTTTAAAACAAACCGAAAATGTATAGAAGAAAAGAGATGAATAGGGAAAGGGGAACCGGTTTGCTGATGGAAGAAAGAAAGAGAAGAAGAAAGAGGTCCTCAGAGGGAGAGAAAGTGACACATCACTGAACATTCCGGCAGATAGATAATCAGATAACAGAGAGAACTAAAAGAAAAAAATACAGACAAAGAGAGATAGAAAGAGAGAGAGAGAGAGAAAAAAAGAGAGAGAGAAGGAAAAAGAGAGAGTAGAGAAAGATGGGTGGGAAGATGAAGATACGCAGCGCAACCAAGCCGAGGATTCGTATCCGCTCTAGGAAATCGCTCTAGCAAAACCCTTTAAAAGTTCCACCTGTGAATCCCGCACCAGCCCCCCCCCCCCCCCCCAACCGCTTCCAGCTTCCTTTTTCTTCAACCATTTTCTCTCTCTCACACTCACTCACACACAAACACGTCTACACTAGCGGGGTGTGCAAATCCGGCTTAGCTGAACTCCGACGAGTGTCTCGTATTCTGTTTTACGCTGCATTCCCGCACGCACGCTGCTCCGAAACTACATCAGCTGGCGGCGGCTGGAGCTGTTGCTGCTGTTGCAGCTTCTGCCAGCTTCTTCCACGGCCACGGTATGCGCATGCGGTTCCGCTCCAACCGGAACGAGAATCTGCGTGGCTGCTTATGGGGCTCGCTGGCGGTCACTACACACACACACACCACCGCCACCGCCCCCACGATGACGACGATAACGATGACGTCACTACAACGCACTCGCCCCGGTGGCAACGACGACGCTACCGACCACAGCAGCAGCACCAGCAGCACGCCAGTAGAATCATACCGGCTTATCGGTTGTTCTGGAAGTGTGTGTGTGTGTGTGTGTATGTGTGTTTTTTTGGTCACACTCACTCCCCCTTATACCCTCACACATATGCAGCACATATGCAGGGGCTTGTGCACGTTCGAGAGCCCACCCTCCTCCCAACTTCTGAAGGCTCTGTCCCTCTACACACCCACACACACAAACACACACGCACAAAGGAGCCGGTCCCTGGTGGAGGTTGATGGGGATTGAAGGGGGTCCACTCGAACAACCAAAATTACCCGCCCGCGATCCCGGAGTTCCGCCCGTCGCATCTCGCACTCCTAAAACGCACCTTGCGAACCGTACCGCGCTCCAGTGGCTTGGACTGCTCGGTGCCTACTATGCCTGCAGCATCTCGGGCTTCGACTTCGCCTCGGTCTCGGCCTCGGCGCGTGTTTCCCCCTCGCCCTCGCCCCCTCCCTCCCCTGCAATCCTTGGCGAGAGCGAGAACAGATTATTTACCGTACGGGTATAGCGAGCGCACATCTCGGTTACTCCTACATATACACACGCTCCTCCACACCATCCACCAGTGGCCGCTGCCATCGCAGTACATCTTACACACTGGCTGGCTCTACCCTGCTCCACCAGCTGTTCCGGTGTGGTATGGGCCCTTAAGCAGCTCACGACGCAGGGTAGGGTCGGCGGATAATCAACCGTACCTTCGCCTTCGCCAGGCTCAGCTAGCTTATCCTTTGGATGCGCAATGCGTCAAGCATCATCACCGGATGATTGCCGGCTACCGGACCGGAGATTTGTGGTCCGATCACCTAGAAACGACCGTGCGGCACCAAATTGCCAACACAGTAACACTGGCGGGCACAGCATATAGGGGCAC
The DNA here is from genome assembly GCF_943734665.1 of Anopheles aquasalis. Lineage (NCBI taxonomy): Eukaryota > Metazoa > Arthropoda > Insecta > Diptera > Culicidae > Anopheles > Anopheles aquasalis. The sequence goes on along the minus strand of NC_064876.1, from coordinate 5,376,334 downwards.
AGTAGAAGTTCAGCAAGAAGTGTGAAGCCTTTAACCTTCCACCCCCCTCACCCCCAGGAATGGGTTATGTATGTCCCCGTTTTGGAGTCCCCGGGTGGAATCACCTGTCTGCACCTGGGCATCGAAGGGTTCCCGGACCGGGCTGTCGTGGAATGGAACATCACATCACCCGAGTGCCGGTTGTTAGCACAGTAATGTCGATAAACGGTGTCGAGGTACTGGGTGGAAGTGGGGTAGGGCGTGAAACCCTAGCCCAAAGTTCAACGCAGTAACCGACACGTTCCGGTGGCCATTCGATAATGGCGCACCTCACGCAAACCCATCCGTCGGAAAAGGGACGGACTCTGTTTAAGGGAGGTAGACACAACGGGAGGGGTGGCAAGAGGACTGGTGGAGTGGGAGCCGGGGACAATAAACACAAACAAAGCCAAACCAGCCAGCCAGCCAGCCAGCCACGCGCGACGACACAACTTCGCGGCGAGTAGGCGCGACGCTCCGACACCAACGCGAACGCAATAATGTGCACCAACCAAACCAACAACAAAACAAGGTCAAACGGAGAGCGGTGCGGGCTCGCGCGAAGATCGCCCAGAAAGAAGCGACACTCCCAGGCAGGCCACCCCCGGGGGGGGGGGAGGTGACGGTAACGGTGTGGAGTTTAATGTCTCCGTCTGTGAGGGATTTGTTTTGTTTGTTTTTGATGCCCTGCTGCCCCCGCCTAGTGGCTGAAGTGTTACTTTCCCGGCGAGGCATCGGTGGCACGTGGCAAGCCAGGGGGGTGTACACCGGTGGCCGTGCGATGAAGGGGCGCTGAAGAGGGCGAAAAGCAGTGCAGTGCCTGTGTTACTAGCTCTCGAATCGAAGCGATAGTGGGCCCCAAAAGGGCAATGCCGCGGAACGACGCACCTTTTCGCCACGATACCACGCCAAGGGAACGGGTGTGTGTGTGTGGGAAGGGGAAGGAGTGGGCCGAAGGGGGTGCTTGTTTACCCAGCTTCCCCAGCACCCCTGCTTCACACAAAGCGAAACGCCTGTTTGTGGAGCGCACGCGCACTAGTGCGGTTGGGTGGCTGGGTGGCTGCCTGGCACACGCATACCTACACAGTGACGAACACTACACGGCCACAATGCAGTAGTAGCAGCAGCAGCAGCAGCAGCAGCGGCTGCTCCTGCAGAAGAAACCTCGCCTTTGAATGTCGTGGCCACCCCCCCCCCCCCCCCCCCCCCACCCGGGCTTTGCCTCCTATGACGGGCACTCCAACGTTTACATTACTCTCAGAGATCATGCTAGATGCGCCGGTGCGACGCAATTCCGTCCCGCTCTCTTGCCCACGCCCTCGCAAATCCGTGCCCTACTTGCAGTGGTTCTGGGTCAACACAGATGTACGATGGGGATGATGGCGGGGGATCGTCGGGGGATGACGATTTCCTTGTTTATCACCGTCATCCGCCATCCCGCGTGGCCAGGCACTGTGCATCGTTTTTCTTTTTTTTTTTTCGGGGAAAAACTGTGTCGCATACCGTCTGGCAAATGGCCGGATTGTTGGCCATTGCACCAGCTATAGTAACTGCTTCATCATCGTCGTCATTCCAAGCGCAATACTGTAAACCTTAAGCCAAGGGGCCGAAAGATGTTTTTTGTGGTGCAATACAGACGCACTCTGATGACTGTTGCAGTTGCACACAAGGGATGCTTTTGTTACGCTCTTGTCGTAGCTCGAAATCTACTCTAATTAACACGGACTGCACCGAGCTGACACGATATGGTGTTACAATCAATGTTAAAACCTTCCAGTTGCTGAGCACGGTTAAGTCAACGTCGCTTGGCGATACCTGGCATGGTGAGGGAACAGACGGACGTTTCCAGCACCAACCATTTGCTCAAGTCTACCAAGGGCTAAGCAGATGGACGGTCGTCAACATTGAGAGCGATAAGTGTCAGGGCCGAGCAGCACACAAAATATGTTTGACTAACCCCCTCTGGTCTCTGGTCCGCTACTGACACCACTGAACCGATAAGAAAATCACGCAGCATTGCTACCGTGCATAAACATGATGTCATATTGGACAATTGGCGGCGTGTTCATGTGCGTTGCGACGGCATTCGGATGGATAAGAACGATGAGGAGCTTTCCCCGGTGGCTCGGGCGGTTGATGAAGGATAACGTTATATATATATATATATATTCGATTACAAATAAATACACACTCGCCTCGGCTGGTTGTGAAATAGTCGCACCCCGGCTGCTCTCTTCTAGGATCTTCGCATGCGAAGCTTCTCCTCGTCCTCAAAGCCTGTGGGAGAAACATCAACGAAGCAGTCTGAGTAGTCTGGCCTTCAGGGAACAGGCGCTCATACTTACGGTAATAGCCACGAACGGGTGATCCGGTGAGGCCCGATCCGGACGGTACGGTACCGGTACCGCTGCGTTCGGTCGGTTGCGAATGCTCATAGCGCCAGGTAGCGCTCGGATCTGTCGCATACCGGTCGGTGGCGCCACTCCGGAGGCCGCCCCCCCGTAGGCATCCATCGAGCCGCTCGCTACCGAAGCCATCGCCGATGCACTCCTTGCCGCGCGCTATCTTGCTGAGGTTAGCCAGCAGAAACTCCTTGTCCTTCGCTTCCATGCACAGCAGCTCCTTCAGCAGCTTCACCTTGGCGATCTGGGCGCGCGATTTGGCCCGCAAATAGTAGGCGACGACACCCATCGCCAGCAGCACACCGCCGATGATGGCCGGCTTGGTGATGTAGACGAACACCCGCCAGAACAGGTGCTCCTCGCGTAGCTTCAGGATGCCCTGCATGAACAGCTGGTACATGTAGTCGGTACCGCGGAACGGTCCGCACTCGCTGCTCACGCGCACCTGCGTGATGATGTAGCCGTGGATGAGCAGCACACCGAACAGCGAGACGAACACCAGCACCAGCAGCAGCGTTTGCGTTTGGCTCGAGCGCCACAGTTTGGTCGGCGGCTGGCACAGGTACAGCAGCTCGAACTTGTTCACGTAGAAGAGGAAGAGAAACTTGAGGGCGACCACGGGCACGAGCAGGGGGGCAAAGAGTAGCCCGAACCATAGCAGCGTCTGGTTGTAGATCAGCCCGAGGCTGTGCGTCTCCAGGCAGAACGGTGGTGGCGTGATTGTTGCACCGGTGCACCGCCGATGCAACCCGTACCGTACCGCGCTGACGACGGTGAGCAAGAGCGTCGAGAGCAGGAAGTCGACGACAATCAGCCGGTACAGCTCCTGCCCGATGGCCGTCTCCCAGCAGCCGGTGTGTGTGCGCGTCAACCAGAACGCCACCAGCACGCCCACGATCGTGAGCTGCAGCAGGAAGTCACGCAGCAGCTGAATGTTGAGCTGCGTCGCCACCCGGCGGTAGCGTTCGACTTTGCCGAGCATCCGAAACACGCGCCCAAGCACGAGCCGCGTCACGTTCGACAGGAGCGACACGTACAGTGCGGACCAGGCCGCGAAGTGCTCGGACTCGCCGAAACGCACCAGCAACGCCCAGACACTGGCTGCAACGCCCCCGATGAGGGCGAGGACGGTAGCGTGGGCGAGTGCGTGCAGTGCGGTGCTGCGCAGGTGCTGCCACCGGCTGGTCACCGGTGGTGGACGGTTCCGCTGGGCCAGCTGCTCGAGCAGCTCGTGCCGGATGGTGGCATGCTTGAGCCGGGCAGCTTTCTCGTTCGCAATCCCGTAATCCCACGAGCAGAAGATCTTGTGCGTCAGGATGTTCTGCACCGTGCCGCTCGCCTCGATGAAGCTAAACCGGTACGAGCGGCCCATGCTGATGGACACCACAATAAACGTAGCCAGCACCATCACCGTGATGGTGAGAAAGTAGGCATGCGGTAGGCTGTACTCGGCAGTGCCCGGTACTAGTGTGAACGATTGATTGCTGTACGCACCATAGTAAAGCACCGTCCTGGCGAGGTAGCCCTGGGAACGATCAAAACAGATGATTTTAAAAATGATGACACAGAACAACAACACACGCGATTGTTGACTATTGTTTGGAGAACAGAACGTAAATCACTTACCACTCGGCTCAGAACCTAGAGCCGAATCGTATTCTCTGTTAGCATGTGTGAGGATAGGATGAATTGTGTTAGAAGAGTTACATGGTACCGTATAAAAATGTATGCCCCGCATTTTCTTTTAAGGATAAACATTAGATATACTGACTGAGACTGATTACCAATAGCTACCATAAAAGATATATTCCCCGCGATTTCTTTTAAGGCAAAAAAAACACCAGAAATCCCGTGGCTGAAGTATAGTGGTGGCTGTATCGTATTCAACCTGAAGGTGCTTTACACCTGGCTCTTATCAGATCAAACAATGCAGCAACTCAAACAAATATTTCATTGACTTGCGTTGCCATTACTTTTACCGCTGCACTAGTGTGATTCACGCGTTTTTTCCCAATCATTCCTATCATCATTCATCATCAACACGATGCTCTTACCTCTCCAGTGAACAAGTCCACAAAGCTGAAGTGGTCACGAGCGTTGGCGATTGGAGCGGAACCGGCCGGGGCCCCCATCATCGGTCCAGCCAGCAGCTGCGGGAACGTGACGAACGACACGATGAAGAGCAGCAGCGTTAGATCCAGCACCAACAGCCAGCGGAGAAACTTGAAATACGCGCTGATGCGGCTGCCAAAGTGGCCCTCGATCTGCTTCATGCTGCCATAGAACAACTCAAAGTTCGTGACGAAGCTTTTGAGCAGTTTGGCGGCCCGGGCCGCGTACACTTTGCCGCTGTAGTTGTAGCGCCGCAGCAGACCGATCGATTTCGAGCGCGTCGCTCGTCGGTTGACCGTCTGCGTGAGCTGGGCCCGGATCTGGCGCTTGGTGGCGATCCGCTGCGCAATCGACTTGATCGCCTCGATGCGCAACTGCTCGGCGATCGGGTTATCCTCCATCAGCTGCTCCCGCTGCTCGAGCTCCATCGTGATGTGGTCGACGTCGGACCCGCTCGTTGTGATGAGATCGCCATCGATCGAGAGCGCTGGGGGGAACGAATTTTTGGTAGGAAGGATTAGGCATCGATTCACGCGTCGCGTCGCCACTTTCTCGCTCATTCTCTGGCTCTGGCTGCTTACTTTTCTGTAGCCGTGACGGCATCAGGCGGATCGTCTTGTTGTAGACGGTACGCTTGTTGTTCTTGACGCTGCGTCCCAGGTTACTCGACCAACGCCGGAAGCTCTGCGGGGGGGGAAAAAAACCGTACGTTCAACGTTCGTTCAACGGCGTCCCCGCTGGAGTCTGGCTCATGGGAATCGCGTTGGCTTACCTGTGAGAAGCTTTCATTGCCACCAACCACACCGTTAGTGGTAACAGCGCTTGGCGATTGAAACTGATCCTCGGTGCTTAATCCCTCCGCGTCGGAGGTCGCTTCTGCCATGGCGAGCGGGTTGTCCGTGCCCTCCAGCTCACCAACGACCTCCAACTCGTCGTCCTCCGCGAGCACCTCTATTTTATCTTCCTGATCGCCACTAGCGGTCGCAGCAATCGAACGGTACGAACGGTCCACTCCTCCCACGGGTCCCTCGCTGATCCCGATCTGGCACATCGCATCCTGCTGCACCGCCCGATGGCGAGCCATCTCGCACGCAAGGAGCACCACCGGATCACACGGAACACATAACACCACCTCGGTGCTCCAGCACTCCAGCCACTTTCCTTAAATAAATAGGCTCCGATCCGACGAAGCGTTTCGTTATTGTTGATGGACGTTTTCAACCTGTGGGAACAGACTGCGTGGTGGCCAGGGGAGGGCGGCGCACCAGAAATCGCGTAACCAAGGCCATACATACTTACCCCCTCCAACCAAGAGGCGTTATTCGAGCAAAACGCGCATATTCGAGCAGTTCGCAAAAACACGGTACAACGCCTTTTCGAAAAACGGAATGGATAAAAAAAGGGATTTGAATGAAATTTAACAAAATATAAATAATTGTGGTTTCTTCTTTTGAACACAAAGTTTGTGATGATAAATAATTTATTTGCAATTGGTTGCTCTCTTCGCTCCGCTGCCCAAACGCTTTCGGCTAAGTGTGTTTCTCTAACGTAGTTTCCGATTTCGACGATTTCAGATGCTGCCGTTGTTCGCAAAATAAGCTGCCAAACTGTATCGCCGGTTGCGCCGGTTCCAGCTGTGTCGGGCTAATTACGGCGCTAATGCTACCGGTACCGAACAGGGAAGACACGCTGCTGGGGGAAACGGCACAGGACGCAGATACGGGTCGACCACCGCAGTCCTTCGCGGTGCGGTCACGAATAGGAAATTTGTTCTTTGCACAGCTAAGATCAAGCTCCAGGGTGTTAAAGCGGGGTCGCGATCGTACCCGCGAATCGTCGCCCGATGCTAGTTTGCTTTGAGCGCCGGGCCCACCAGTCTCGCCACCTTCAGGCGGTCTAGCCGGTTTTAGTTTGCTCTCCGGGGCCGGTGACATTTCATTCAAATTCTCCAGGCTAGCCTCGTACACGCTAGCCAAGGGTGGTGATTTTAGCAGACCTCCCAAACCTCCGACCGTGCCACCGGCCTTAGCCGCTACTCCGAGTAGTGGCAGTGGAGCAATGTGAGCCCGCCCGGTTCCAGCAGGTAGCTGCTCCGCCGGTGGAGCCGTTGTCAACGTATCTTTGGGTTTGCCTAGCCGAGCAGCGGCGTTTGATTTGTTGTAGATCGCTTCCTGGTTCGTCTCGGTAGTGGCCCACGATTTGCCATAGATTGAGCCGAAATCCAGGTCGAGAAACAGCTCCTGCAGGAATCGCCGGGACGCCAAGCGGAAGGTATTGTGGCTCAACAAGTAGCACACCTCCGAGTACAGACAGACGTCCTTAAAGGTGGCCGGGTGTGACTGTTTGATATCCAGCAGCGCGCCGCGGGACTGCTTGCTCCAAACCGGGTTGGCCATTCGTTGTACGTGCCGCAGGATCGTATTGGCAATCGGTTCGCTAGCCAGCTGGCCATAGTTTGAAACATCCGCTATTTTGAGTACATCCTCACTTGGCAAAGGGGGCGCAGCAGTGCGGTTCCTGCCGCTACGTACTCGCTCGTCTGCGAGCTTCCACGCGCAGCGTAAACACTGGGTCATCTTATGATTTTCATGGGACCATCGCTTCCGACTTCCAAATCCATCCTCCGATTCCGATGTATTGCCCGTGCTCAGTGGCCCGATATCCTTTGTGACGCGCTCGTAATCGAGCAGATCGTCTTCGGCATTTTTGGAAAAACTCTGTCCGGAAGATACATTCTGCTGTGCCGGCGCAGCAGCAGCGGCGTCCGGCCAATGTTTGCCTTCCTTTGGTAACCCAAACTGACCAGGGTCGCTCCCTTTGTAAAACACATGGGTTTGCCGGGTTCCGTGCTCGGGAAACAAATGTAAAATGTTGCGCGGAAAGCAAATACCTACAATGGAAGCAATACAGACAGCGTATACTCATCAAGTCCCTTTCTTCTTTTTACGCATGTTGTTTCTTACCGATGTAGCAAGGGCCGTTCGTGTTTTTAGGCTGCAGCACTGATCGTATCGTGGTGTTTCTGGATGGTTCGGCTTCATCTTTGATAAACCTGCAAAAGCAAAAGCGGTGAAAATTGTTAGTTTGTTGTGTTCAATTGCGTAGCTGGTGGTGGTATTGAAAAAAAAACTTCAGATCATACTTCTTAGTGTTAATAAATTTCCTGTCTAAACTTGCGATCTTCCAGCGGGAGTCTGGTTTCGACAGCAGTGGCCCAAGATTGGCGAGATTGGGTGGTGAAGCCGGTATCATCATGGAAGCAAGCATACGATCACAGTGAGCATTTTCCATTTCCAGGTCGTCCATGGAAGAAATGGATAGCAGCGGTCGACGCATGTAACTCATGTGCCTGTGCTTTCGATAGTTTTCTTTCGGATATGAGATGAACATGGCCGCGGCTCGATCCGAACGTGAATCGGTCACGCTGGATGAGTTCGATAGCGTTAGCTCTCCGGATAGAAAGGAAAACTGGAAACGATTGGTAGAGAAATCCTCGTAAGTGTCACTGGATCGCTGGGGCGAAGAGGATGCCCCCAGCTTCGTAGGAATCATTCCGATTCGCCCGGTGGTGCTCCTGATATTGGAATCCGACTGCTCCGAATGGTTCCCGTACACGTTATCGAGCCCGCTAAAACTAATCATATTTCCACTGGTTATGCTAGTGTCAGGTTGATCGATGCCAGACAGGGATGCCATCTCCGGTACCATGAAATTGCCCGGTTCGTTGATTGGCCAGTTTGTGGAACGATCGTGCCGAACGCTAGCCCAGCCGATCTTTTGCAGTGCCGCCACACCCTGGGCAGTGGTGGCAACGAGACAAAGCCCTCCAAGTGCCGACGCCCGTATCGAATACACTTCGGCGGACCGTACCAGCTGCACGAGTCGCGGTAACAAGCACGGATAATGCTCCAGGAAATACTCCACCGATGCTTTGCTGGTGCAGGCGTGACAGACTGCCCACAGCGCCGTCTTTAGCCGTAAGCTGTCGCGCTCGTTGCGTAGCCGATTGTCCCGCAGCGTGCCCATAAGCTCGTCCAGCTTACCATGGCATACCAGCTGCGAAAATCCCTGATTGGTTTGTGCCAACTGGCCGTACAAGTGGGGTAGCAGGTTGCACGTTTCACCGCCACCGGTCGCTGAGGTGCTGGAACAATGCCTACGGCTGTACGTGCCATCTTCCGTGCGTATATGCTGAGTGAGATTGGCGTGCGTGTCCGATTCGACCAGCAGCACATACCGTTCGTTGTAGATGCTTAACCACTGCTCTATTTCGTTTACCACCTGTGCACTGGGATGGTTGAGACCGCGCGGAATCGAGTAGAAGCGCATCATGATCATCTTGCCCCGGTCGCCTAGCTGATCGAGTTGGGGCCAGCAGTGCGTCAGCTCCTCCAGGTACACCCGCTCGTAGCTAGCCTCTTCCAACAGATCGACCAGTGCAAGCTGCATGCAGCGCGGCTGTCCCTCACCCTGCACCGATGCCACCAGGTCGAGCATCAGTTGGACGCCCCATACCTCAAAGTTGGGCATCCGGGCTCTCAGCAGCACACGCAGCATCTGCAGCGCGTACAGGCGGGCCTTCACCGACGGGTGCTTCTGGAGTGCCTTCGAGAGTATAGCACGTGGTTCACCTTCCATATTGTAGTCGAGTCCGGAGATGATCAGCTTAATGTAGCACAGGTGATTCGTTTTCTGTACGATGGTGGACAGCTCCTTGAACACGTCGGTATTGCGCAAGATTTCCATGCCGCAGTCGGTGCGGCACATACGGCCAATGAACAGAAAGTACTGCTGACACATAGTGCTCGTCATATGCTGCGGGCTGAACAAGCATTCGTGGGCCGATTTTTTCGCATGAATTGCCAACAGCTGCCGGCTGATGTCAGTAAAGAGATCGGTTAAGATACGAATGCACTCTAGCTGCAGATAAGACAAGAGATACATTTAGAATATTTTGGGCGTTTGGCAAAAACTAGCACCACGGTATCAGGCAACACCGCGATCCATACCTCTGGTGATCGGAGCAACGTATCAATCAGCTCTAAACCAGCCGTGACGTATGCGGGCAACTGTCGATTAGTGCTCACTAGGTCCTGGTGCGAGAAGCGATTGTTGCTTGGTTTGAAGTAGTCAACGAGTCGTCGAATGAACCGATTGTTCTGTTCCTCCATCCTCACTCCAAGAATATCAGACTGAACGGAAAGAGATAGAGGGTAAAAAAAAGCGGTAAAATGCAACTGGGAGTATGGTGGCTGTAGAGAATGGAAAGAAGAAAAGAAAAAAAAACCGAATTGCAAACTTACTCGCAGTATTGTGATGATAACATCCCAATCCCACATATTGGGATCTTTGACTAAAAGTACGTTCGATTCTTTGATAAGCCGATCTCCTTCCTTCAAGCTGTCCCATATACTCAGTATCTTTGAACGACGTAACGTTCGTTTGTCTAACGAACGATCGCCACCTTCCGGACCGGACAGCTTAGTCATGCTTGAATCGTTCGATGACGGTGCTTGGCCTTGTGGGCGTCCCACTGTCATACCGGCGGACCAATGGGAGAACTCCAGCGGTGCACGCTTCGTTTCCTCCTGTGCGGTATAGTTTCCACCGACCGGCATGGAGCAGCTTACAGCACCGTTGCTGGATAGCAGCTCACGACGAAAGGTTCGAGTGTTGATTAACTCTCCGCGCTGTATTATACAATCCAGGTAGAAACTACACGAAGCCGGACGGTTTTGCAGCATCACGTGTAGCTGCTGCAGCGCAGAGATAGCGGCCCGTGCCTGATGGTTGCCACCGATAGCATGCGCCACGAGCATTGGCAGGGCAGCGGCCGGCGTATGGTCGCAAATCTCAGCCGGCAGCAAATGGTGCAGCTGATGGGTTATCTTTGCCAGCAAGATGGTGGCCCGAACCGAAATGAACGTGTCGCTCGAAATGATTACCTCGATCAGTGCGTTGAGCAGCCCGTGCTCGACGAAACAGTACAGCAGCAGTGCGATGTGGATTTCGCACAGCTTCGGCACATTGCTGGCAAGGCTGGGCAGGATTGAGATGCCTTCCGCCCCGACGAATCCCTCGTTCAGGCGCCACGCGTCCTGGTATTCGGCCGGATCGACCACCTGCATTGCCACCAGGTACTCGTCGGTCCAGACAGGTTGCGTTAAGCCTAGCAGCTCGTACAGCAGCTCCAGCACCGCCTTGCGGATCTCGAGCTGGTTCAGGTACATTATGTCGATCAATGCTTTCAGACCGGACGGTTGGAGCGGATTGCAGAACTCGATGGTACCGGCCCAGGAACGCAGCACCGACAGCAATGCCAGACGGCTGCAGGTAAACCGCAGATCCCGAGCGTCCTTGTTCCGGTCCAGGATGCCGACGCGATAGGTGAAATCACAGTACGGGGCTACGAAGCAGTCCAGGCGAATGGCCGCAATGTTACGCGTATGCGGCCACTCGAGCATGTACAACAGCACCCCGCAGAGGCTTTCTGCAATGCGCGGACTGTGACACTCAAGAATGCTGCGCGTGATCACACTGACGCCCCCACACTTGATCAGCATGATGGGATTCAGCACACCGACCTCGCACAGCGTCGCCAGGCAACAGCGCAACAGTCGATCCTCGTGGCCGGGATGCACACCGACACCCGGTAAGGTGCCGGTGCCGGCGCTGAACAGGCCAGCGCTACCACTCTCACCCAGCGACACCAAACAGCGCACCACGGCCGGGTTGATTTCGTTCGATGCAACGGCCAGCATACGGCGAATGAGCTTCAGTGCCTGCATCCGCTCCTCCGTGTTTCGCAGCACGATATCTAGACTGCGGCACACCAGGTGCGGTAGCTGCAGTACGTTGAACAACCGCAGATCGGCGGGCACGATCAGCAGGTGGCGTACAGTGCGTAGCGTTGCGGCCCGAATTTGCGACATCGGGTGGAGCAGGTTGCATTTCAGGCAGCCCATCATCTGGTCGCACGAGAACCCTAGCGTCGTCTCCCGGTCCACCGCCAGGCCCGTACACCGCTTCATGCTCCCGTGGAAGCCTCTGTGCATGGACTTGGGCTGACCGAACGTGCATGCCTCTCGCTTCCATCGCTGGATTAGCTTGACCAGCGCATTGAGCAGGCTTAGCCGCTTATTCACGGTTGTCTGGGGCGAGTAGAGATCGGTGAAGATATCCTCCGCATTCTCGCGGGCACTCTTTTCCGCATCGATTTCGTAGCAGTCTTCAGGAGCAGGCCGGGCTACAAGAAATAAAAAAAAAGAAGGTCGTTTTAAATGATCCATCTGCTATAACCACCACTTCGAAAGGAGTATCTCATTTGCTGAATAAGCTACTGCTACTATGGGGAGTAGAAGTAAGCTTACTAACTCGAACGAGTGCATTGATTTCGTGCTGAATATTTGCTAGAGCAGGAAATGCGTTACGCTGGGTCCTTGAGGAACATTAGGAAGGTGTAACTGAGTACGAGCGGAAGCTCCTGTTGCCAATATATATATATACAATGCGCCTCTATAGTACGAAGCAGGATAGCAGGATATTGTTGCTTCTTTCGAATCTATTTTTACCTACTTTAGTAGGAAGCAAACCACAATGCTCAAAGTGAATGATGCTTTTCAAGGATTCAAGCATCATCGGTTAAGTACCCGTGCTAGTAGATTCCACGAGCAATCGATGGGAGAATGTTGGCGTGGGAAGGTGGGCGGAAAGGGGGTGAGAGGAGTGATGCGTACTACTGCAGTTGCTGGGTCCTGGCTGCATTTGTGTTCGCAAACTTACATCTTTGTCGAATACTCCTTCGTATCATCCAGCTCGACATGGCCATTTTCGGGTATTTATAAAGTTGTGGTCACGCTCGCTGTTTCCTCTTTCCCTCGACTCTCGGCACTTTCGTTCCTCCCGTCCCGTCCGCTGGGGTCTGTTTTCCTGTGCACCCAAGCCAAATCGACACAACGCGATAAATGACACGCTAAATAAAGTGCCACGCGCGGACGATACTAAAGTCCACCCGGATGCGCCAACATTCAGGATAATTGGATGCCAAGAGGTTTCATCGCATGCACTGCGGATGCACACGGTCGTATCCTCTTTTCTGTTGGTGCGGTGGAAAACAAAGATTATCTTAATGCGGGGAACACCAGGCAAAGGCGTGGTGCGGATTCACACACAAAAAAAAACACACACACAAAACACTGAAATAAATAGCCTTAACCAAGGACCGACGATGCGATCGATTGCACTGACCCCTACGGCAACACTTAGTGGTACCAGCCACTTTACAAAACTTAAGATTTACACAATAATTACACAGAGAGAGAGGAGGAAAATAAAGGTTTGCGCTTCCACTGGACCGACTACAGCCGGGGGGAAGCTGAAAGTTTACGCTTCGTGTGGCAGGCATAAACGCGTAAAAGAAACGTCAACTGTAATTACATTCGTGTTTTTGGCCGCCAAAAATATGAACATCATTTAATATTTTAAGATGTTGTTGCTGTTTTAGTGATTTTAAAACGTTCTTCTCTTCCCATATCGCTGTGCATTTCATGTGGGTACTTGCGGTTTACGCGCTTGCTTTTACGCTTAGTTTCACGCTCCGCGGACCTATACACTGCTTCCAAAGACCCCCGGACGGACAGCGGTGAGCCCCTCGCGTTTAATGTTTACAATCGGCCCGCGGCCAGTGTTTTGCGATTTTTTTGAGAATTTTTTGGCCTTTTTTGGGTATAAAGTATTCGCACAGCAGCCAATATCGACGCACAAGCAAATTCCTTCCATCAAACGGCAACAATCAAACCAATAATTCAACAGCAAACAATCGAACCGGGCCGACTAATGATGAAAGATAACAACATCGCCGTTGACGACCCATGATCCATGAGGTAGATGGCACCTGCTGCTGCTCATTCATCTGCTCCCGCACTCTCGCATCTGCAACAGATCGTCCGTAGCGCCGATGCATTCGCTGATAATGTTGCGTAAGAAACCGCTGCTGCCTGCTCTGGTGCTGGCGGTGAGCGTTATCAGCGCCGCCGAGGGCAGCACACACTGGCTGCTCAACACCAACGGCCTAATAATACCACAGGTGAGAGGCAGGCGGCCTAAACGGTGTCCGCCAACCGGTCCTCAATCGGAATCGTTTGGAAACATTTTGTCCCTGCGTGATATTAATGCCACCCCAATCCGTGTGCCCGTCCCATTCCATGTCACTTTCCCGGCAGCTTACCTCGCCGTTCTACTTGCGTCGATCGTACGATCTGATAGCATTTCTGAACCAAAATGTGTACAAGCAGAAAATAGATCTAATCATCGGCGAGCTGCTGACGATCAAAGCGAATCTCACGCAAAAGATGAACAATCTCGACCGGTACACGAGTGAGCTGACCGGCAAGATTGGCTGCATACCGGACTACTACCTCGACGAGTCCGACATCCTTAGCACGATCGTGAACCCTAGCTACGTAGCCCGCATCGGTAAGCTGACCGAGAAGGCACCGGTTGGGCTGGAGGATCTCATCCCACCGCCCGCCGACAGGCAGACGGCGAACACGAAGAAGCGAACGACCGCACAGCAACAAACGGAGTCACAGGCGCAGCAACACCTAACATCCTCACCGAAGGCACCGCCAGCGTCGCTGCACCTGCCCAAATGTGCCGAATTTCTGCCGCTCGATGTGAGTGTGGCCGCGTTCGATCACCTCGAGGGAGTGCAGAACCGGTCCCGGCTGCAGATGGCCCCGGAGGAGGTCCTGATGGGTCTCGAGTACAATATCCCGCAGCTGCTGACGGACGGGCTACGGTGGAATCCGACCTCATGGAAGATGCACACGATCGCCTCGTACTTCTGGCGGCTCAAAGGGAACGCACCGGAAGCGATGGAATGCGCCAGACGGGCGGTCACGTTTGCACCGCGCGCCTCCAAGGACATTGCCCTGCTCAGCCTCGGTACGGTGCTGCAGCGGTCGCAGCAGCTGAACGATTCGCTGGTGGTACTGCGGGCAGCGGTCGACCACGAGGCGACCGAACCCGAGAATCAGCTGGCCCTCGGCAACACCTACATGCTGCTCTCGGATTTCAATCGTAGCTTCGAGGCGTATCGCGTCACCGAAAACCTTAGCCGGCTCTACTCTAAGCAGATTGATTACATCAAAAAGTCCATCAACTGTTTCAAGGATCTCAAAATCAATTTACTCACAATGGAACGGTACGTATTTGCTGCATTCTAAGGCCCCTTGGAGTATTTTTCTCAACATTCAATGAGTATTTTGTGCGCTCGTTTGTGCCGTGTGCAGCAGCGAACCGTCCGCACGTCCGGTATACGATTGTAAGGGTTTCTTTGAACTGTTGTTTTTTTAGGGTGGCTTTCAGTTTTTGGCTACATTAATCCACTTTCGTCGCTGATCAGCAATTGTTTGTTTGTCGTCGTACACGACCGACGAATCCGGCGGTGACTCTATCGCCATAAAACCCGACTCAATCAACCGACTACATCCTGTCCAAATTGTTTAACCGATCATCAGCAGCATTTTAGTACCGGTAAACTTTCAAAGATTTTAGTACTTGCAGCCAAACTTTCAAGGAATATCGGCCGCTGCCAACGATCGCAAATGTTCGTTGCATCAGGAAAGGTCAGAATGGAATTTCCGCATCGAATAAAAGCGGTTCGCCTCAAACCATTGCTCTCCGTGCTGCAAATCGGGTATCTTTTATATCTTGGCAAACTGAGATCCATGGCGGTGTCCTCTCACGCATTCTATCGAGTGTGTGTTATGCATCCCTGCCAATCGTAGGGTGTGCAGGCAGTTTATTGGTTTGTTTTGTGGGCCATGCTTACCCTGTGCTTCGGATCAGCTGTGATTTGGTGTGGTTTATCTGAACCACAAGTCCTGAAATTCAAGCGGAGTTGCGCTTGATTTTTGTTTTTCTTCCGTTTTACGACCATCAACAAGACTGGCGGCTACCGGGTTCGTTTCATTTGCATGTTCGTAAAAGCAGCACCACTCAATTGCACGGATGCGCTCATCGCTCATCCGTCTCTAGCGTTAGCGAAGCATAACGAAATGACCATGAGCATAAAATGAACGGAAGCATAAAGTATCCTTCAGGAGGCAATCGCCAGCCAGGAGGGTCAGCACACATGCAGTACGGTGCTTTTATTTCTCTCCCTCCGGATTCTGGTAACTTGACATTTATGAGTTTTTCATGACTCTTATGTCAGGGTGCGCTATTGATGAGCCATTGTTAACATGCTGGCTCTCTTAAAAGGACCTGCGGATCCTGGTGGCGCCTTCCGTGTCACTAATGAGGCTTCACAGCACATCCGTAGAGGTCAACGGAGTGGGCAACGGCAAACTTTGTGCAATTTATGGTGGAATTGACGGTCAGATGTTTCAGAAGTGCGTGATGCGGTGCTGTAGGCTAAATATTGCTCGTTTGTTTCGTTGTTTTGAATTTAGTTAATTCATTATGATGATTTGGCCTGCATACGTACTTATGCAACAGATTAACAGGGGGGCACGCTCAAAGCCTGCACCCCACCATAAATATTATGGGGTTCCCATGGGAGACAAGCTGCCGCAACAAGCCTCCCAAAACAAAAAAAAGCGCTGGATCGCATGCACCAGGAATCAATTTCCCCACCATTTAAGCCCTGTAACGGTAAAGTAAAAATGAAAACCACGCACGCACACGCACTCCCGGTTAGATTATGTAAATGGTTTTGGTTTGTCGTATGGTTGTGCCGAAGTGGTTCTTATAGTGGTTTCCTATTACCGACAGGGCTGCCTATGATCTCCTTACGCCTCTTCATTTTATCCGCTTCGATGTTGTCCGGATTTTCGTAGCGACAGCGAGACTTGCTGCGCTCGAACTAATCGGTTCTCCGTTGCTTACAGGCTGCTGCAGGACATCATACCCGGGCTGGAGCGATACGGTGCGCTGCAGAAGGAATTCGACGAGTATCATGAAAAGCTCGACCGTGAGCAGGTTTGTCCATTAAGTGATTTCAATCCCACGAGAGCCATCATTTCCCCCCGTCCTTATGGGCAACCAAAGAGCTTATGCGATTGTTGTTTTGCTTCCCTTTTTCCATGATGTTCGTGACCTTATTGCCTTCCCATGCTCCGGATTGAATTGCTACGACCACCACCGATCGCCACCGCTAGGCGCCGCTCAAGACACGGGTGTTCGATGAGAGTTACAGCAATCAGGTGGACTTCTTGATACAGCGTAGCCAAATCTGTACGACGCGGCTAGCGAGGGACAAGGGTGAACCGATACTGTCCTGCGACTTCATCTCGGATGTACAGATGCTGATGGAGGACTTTGCGGTGGAGATACTGAACAACTATGTCGATCTAAAGCGCGAGCTAATTAACACCTACAAGATCAACTCACTTGGCATCTACAAGAAGATTTTCGTCGAGCATTTTTGAGCGGGCGTGAATCGGCGAGGCTTGGGAGGCTGTAAGCACTTCTGCTTCCTGCTAATGGACTGCTATCCTGGACGACCAAGAGTACAATCTAGGGGCTGCGATCCTTAAAAAAAAAGGCACATGATGTGACGATGATGGACGCCTGGATGAAGGGTTATTTTATTTTTTTCTAAACAATCAAAAGAATAAAACCGAAAAATAATGCTACATTGTGTTGATGAACGGGTTATATTCGCAGGAACAGAGTCACAAACTAACTAAAAGGACACACATACACCGTTCCCATTAGGATTAGGGCCAGCAGCAGCAGCAGCAGCAGCAGCAGCAGCAGCAGCAGCAGCAGCAGATTGTCCGGCATTACTGCGGCCTGACACGAAACCTAACCAGGTGTCTCGCCGCGTGACCTCACTGATAATCTAATTAGCTCACCATCACCATCTATCGATCACTATCGAGCCCGCGCTATTTGTGATTTGTTAGTCGTTACAATGGCTTCGCCCGTTGTAAGACCCGTCCAGTGACACGGACTATCGAATGTGTATGCATTTCACCGATAACAAGTCGGTGCAGGAAAGTCGACGGTTGGTTTGTGTTTTTACCGGGCTTCTTTCGCTGCTAGAAATGGAACCGTATCTATCCTAACCTTTCCATGTGCCCATGACGAGCAGGCAGCAAAAGGTGCCGACGAAATGGGTTGCATCGTTAGCGGAACTTCTATGGTTTGCACCTCCTCATGACCGCCGTTGCCCGTTGGCTGGTTCGGTTCTTTATCCGTTCAGGTGAAAAAATAACGTACGCACGTTCTACGGCTTCCACGTTCGCGGGTGTGAAACAAACACGATGGATTGCCAAGACTGCCAAGGGTCCGTCACTTATTGCTTCCATTCTACCCCGAACAATACGGCACTGCTGCAGCCGGACATGAACGTCCCGAGAGTGCAGTGTGATGTTAGCTGTCCAATTTCATTTTTCTTGCTGGAATTGCGCGTTACTGCGGACCATCTTCTAATAGAGTGTAATTGATATAAAAAAATAACCGAGCAGCTGCAACTCCTACCGGTTGCGTAAAAGCAATCACAGCAGTACCGGAAGTCAGACGCGTTCTACAGAAGACCGTCAACAATCGATATTTGCTGTGCTCATATGTATTTTCGGAAGTTTGTTAGCCACGGCCGTTCAAGCTAGGTAAATGTTCGAAATAAAGAGAGCAGCATACAAAGATACACTAGACAGCAGGCGATCCGAAGAGTATGGCATATATTTAAACAATTTACCAGCGTGGCAATTTACCAACAGTGCAAAAGGAGTCTATCGGCACGAGTTACCTCTCTCGAACACATTGGAATGAGGTAGTATACCACGCACCTTCGATGGTGTCGATGAGCAAACTCTAATTTCCAGCAGTGCATATTGCATTACCCTGTGTAATGCACTACGAACGCACGTGCTACTGTGAATCAATTATTCGCATTCATTTCTAGTGTCCTGAATCGATGCTCGTCGGGCTGGTTTTGCTTCGCAGAAGTTCGCGAGCGAAATAGGGGCACCGTCAAATGCACATTTTGCCTGGCTACGGCTTTGCTTGATCACGATCACCGATCGCCAATCGATCACTATGAAGGTTCTGTACCTATTCGAGCTGCTTTTGCTGTACTACACCTTATCGTCTGCCAACGGGGGGGGGGGGGGGGGGGGAAATGAGGGGGTTAGTCGAATGCGCTGCTTGATCACTGAGATACGCCCGCTGTCGAAGAGATCCGAATTGTAAATCGCGTTAGTAAGCAAAGCTACTGGAATAGTAATCTGATTATCGTTCCGAATTTCTTTTACAGTCTAGTGCAGCGCTCTGGAGGCAATGATCGTTGCCTGATCGCTATTACGATCGAATGGCGCTGCATCCACCCTCGCAGACTATCTGGAGCCGATTTTGCAACGTTCTAGCGTTCATTCTGTAAAATTATCTGGGGGAATTTTCAGAGTGCGACCTCTACTGACGAACCGTACACCGCTTTCCGGTTTTAACCTTACCCTTCATTGTCGTTTTAGATACCGTTTATATTGTTTTACTCTCCTGAGCTAAAAATCCAATATTATAATGTACATCACTATTTAATATTTGCAGAAACATCG
Organism: Anopheles aquasalis; assembly: GCF_943734665.1. Lineage (NCBI taxonomy): Eukaryota > Metazoa > Arthropoda > Insecta > Diptera > Culicidae > Anopheles > Anopheles aquasalis. The sequence goes on along the minus strand of NC_064876.1, from coordinate 5,357,238 downwards.
CAATATTATCGCTAGGCTCAAAGCGGCGTTTTCGCCAGCAAAACACATCGTGATGGTGGTGTCGGCGCAAGGATTAGAACGAGCAGCTCTAATTTACTTGTCCTCTTGTGCGAGTTACTCCTTTTGTAACGCTGTAACTGACCGAAAGCAGAATAAAGTTGCGGAAATGGTAAAATCGCTGAAGACTGCAATTCAGCGATCAGCGCAAAGGCCGGCTGCTGACTCTACGATTCTGGTACACTATCCAGAGCGGACGTAGTTCGTACACTTGCAAGAAAAAAAAAAAACAGCAGCACGCAGAAGATCGACGCTACAGTGATGCGCTACTGCTGCTGCTGCTGCTGATGGTATATTGTGCCGGTTGATAGAGTTGCGTCTCGCCTGGTACCATTCGAACGGATTCACGTTGAGTTAGAATGCCCACAATAGCCGTTGTCACACGCACAAGAGTCATATTCTAATCTTGTGCAGTGGTCAGCAGCTGCAATGGGCCTCGTGCAAATGGCGCTCGCCTAGCACCGTTCGGTTCGGTGGTATGTGTGTTGATCGTTGGCCGCCCCGCTTCCGGGCTGGAGACTCCAGGCACTACACTGGACGCACTACGCTGGAACACTGTAACGTCAACCCCTTTGGTGGTTGGTGATGGTGCTGCTGCTGCCGCCGTTTGAATAATGTACGACGCGAACCAGTGCCAGCTGGCCTGGTCTGGCCTGGCCTGGCCTGGCCTAGGTGTGTGTGTGTATGTGCGTTTGTGTGGCCGAGTGCGTTGCTACACCAGGCCGTATTGTACGAGGGAGGGCCGAAAATCGGTTTTCAATTATGTAAAACTTTCGAACAATCCCAAGGACAATACGATCCACCACACCACCAGGACTAAACACACATACACACACACAGACACACACATACACAAACTCCTTTGTCACACAAGATCACTGCGGGCTGCGGGCTGCGGCGTTACCATTCGTCGCGGTGTTCGGTTTTTGTTGATCGTGGAACGATTGGAGGAGATCACTCGGCCACCTAGGAGCGGCTTCTCGACCACCAGGAGCGCCCGGACCGGGTTCGCCGGTGGTCGAACTGTGACTGAATGGCCGTACCGACACGGTGCCTCCTTTTATAGTGGTAGAACCCTCCCCACTCCACACTCCACATTCGGACACTGGCCGGGCCGGCGGGACGATGCGTTATCACCTCCCCATGGGCGTAAGTCTGGACAGGAGTCGTCCCGGTCCCGGATGCCTCGGTAACCATTGATTCCTGATTCGTATTGCGTATTGCGCACGCGCGCACACACTCGCACACCATCTCGCTCGCTACTGCGCCATGTACTACTGCTTTGTCCCTTGTCCCTTCTTGTTCCCCTCGCCCGTGCCCGGCCAATGGCTGCGCAATCCTTCGCAATTGATCGAATCCTACTCCCACATACAAAAACAATCGGCCCTCCCCCCTAACTGCTTCTCTTAAGTGTCTTCTACCTCCTTCACCTTCTAATTCATACTGTTTCTCTCTCTCTCTCTCTCTCTCTCTCTCTCTCTCTCTCTCTCTCTCTATCCTCTTTCATTCTCTTCCACTTTGTTGGTGCTTCATGTTGTTTTCACTTTCTCTTTGTTGCACTCGCGTCCTTTCTTGCTTGCCCCTCAGATCGCAGTGCATCGTGGTGCATGGTTCGTTGCAGTGCGCCTTCAACGGTGATTCTAAGCTTCTGGATGGGTGTTTTTTTTTCTGCCTCCCCGTAATGCATACCACAAGGCATCGTTACACCACGCGTGGCGGTCGAGGGCTCGCCGGCTCCGAAGCATTCCAGCAAAGCCATATCAGTGGTACCCGACAGCAGAACGTGGCCTCGATGTGTAAATGGATAGCGGAACGTGCCGACGCCCAGCGCCAGGTTCCAGCGAAGTCGGGAAGTCGGGAAGTCCTTCCAAACCGGCCGGCACCCGGGGAACGTGCGTTATGGCTGGCCCAAAAACAGCCAGCGAACCAGCGAGTTGATCCGCAAGCCATAGCAAAGACCGTGGGGCTGGCAAGCAGGTCTTGCAGGCTCGTCGAGCCGTAGCCACCTGGACGCGGGGCCACCGGGAACATTTAATTTAATATCGACGTAACCCCGGGCCTGGGGGGGGGGGGGGGGTCGCTTGCGTGCATACGTCTGGTCAGCGGCGGCGGCGGCCACTGCTGCCACGGGACACATGATCCGCTCACGATGGTTTATACGCCGCTTCCCTAAGGTGGGCCGGACTCCGAGGACTTCGAGTGAACCATCCCTAGGGAGGAGGATGAAGCCCTCGAAGTAGCCGCCGGCACGGTACACGGAACGAACACGGCCTATATGGGCCATTCTTTCTGTTCTACCTATTCTCTCTTCTTCTTTTTCGTATCCTTGTTCTTTTTCTTTTTTTTGCTTCTTTTTTACATTTTCTTCTTCTTTTTCTTCTTCTTGTTGTCCCTCTCTGCTCTTCATGTTTCTACTGGAATTGGTGGTTCAATTTGTGTCTTCAGATTCCCAGCCTTTCCCGCGGTCCATCAACGAGTCCTTTCCGTTCGTCGCTAATCAGGCGTTACAAGAAGCGTGCTACTACCTCCGGCCAAACTCCTGCTCACCGGTACAACTTAATACGGAATACCATCGTCTATCGTGCATAGGGAGATTTGCGTGATAAGATTGGCGGTAAAAATACAATATATACAACTCTAAGAAATTGCATACATTCCTGGGGTAAAATATTTATATTATCTCGGAGAGGGAAGGGAATAGCTCCTTTTCCTTCCCCCTACCACCCCATAGGATATTTTTAAGTTTCTGGCACATGTAATGGGTTATTTAGCCATTTAAATTTCTGTTACAAAACGCTGACAGTATGCAATTCGATAGATAGTGTATGTATTGTGTTTTTTACCATGTGTGCCAGCCCTTCCTGCGCGTAATCTATGCATCAACGAAGTTGACGAAGGGCACAAAGAGAGAGAGAGAGAGAGAGAGAGAGAGAGAGAGAGAGAGCTAAAGAAACGAAACGAATGAAAGAGACCGGTGTGAGTAGAGCATCCGTACAAGGTGCACCGCGTAGCGCCGACTCCTCGCACCGCGAGACCTCGAGCACGTTTGGTGCATGGCATCGAGCCCATTACACTAGCGTCGCTCGGATAGGGCAGGTTTAGTTTTTTGGTGCGATACAATCCGACGACAGACGATGCGAAGCGTGCTAGCGGACTATCGGGCGGCCCTTGGAAGGTCCCTTGGTAACTTTTCTATTCTGGCCTCAAGATTATCGTTCTTCGTACAGCTGGTATACGAGCAAACTATCTAGTGGTGCAGCACAGGACAGAGAGAGAGAGAGAGAGAGAGAGAGAGAGAGAGAGAGAGAGAGAGAGAGAGAGAGAGAGAGACAGACCACAGAGCATAATAGGTGTACCAATATGAAATGAGCTTTTACGCATTAATGTGTCAAACGTGAATGTTTAGTGTAAGCGCATCTTTACTCAATTTTTTTTTGGTTGTTTGTACATCTGTTAATAATACCTCATACCCAGAAAACCATTAATCACGACAGATCACGTTTGGCATCGTGTGGAAAATGGCCATTTTTGTTCCAAAAAAAAAAAAAAATACGAAACGCGGGAAGCATTAATCTTTTGCTTCCATTTGAGGAAAACTGCTCCGGATTCACAACGAATGCTTGAAAAAAGTCCGAATTACATTGAATAATGAGAAAAATCATGGGTTAGTGCTGGGCAAAGACCAACGTCAAGTGCAAACTCAGACTTCCGCTTTGGAAAGAAGATAATACTCTGTGTTTGGTGGGACAGATGAAACAGTTAACAAAGCTCAATACCGACAACGAATGGTGACTGGTTTTTGGCTACCAGATCAACAATTTTTTGACTACCTCGCCACAAACTACCTAAAAGATAGATGAAAATGTGTATCTCCATTAATACACCGTACTTTGGATAAAATATGAATTACCGTTTCATCAAAAAAAAAAAATTGGTTCATATTCACCCAAACCGGCTCATTTCACATTGCTACACCTAGTAGAGACCGTATACCAGCCGATTCTAGACACCTGTTGCCTGTCGCTGCCTGCTGCTGACGTAGCTCCTCCACGGTGAACTCGAGAGTCGCGGTTCGCGAGGCTTTCCACTGGATTAAAGGTACCTGGGGTGCGAGCAGTCAGGATTTGCCTCACTATGATGAGACAGAGAGAGAGAGAGAGAGAGAGAGAGAGAGTGAGAGAGAGAGAGAGAAAAGGAGAAAAGGAAAGAAAGAGAAGAACAGAGAAAAAAAAACAGTAGTGTCCTGTGACCTGGCAGAAGGATATACATCCTCAGCAGCATACCGAACCCGACCGAACACGTGCGAAGCCCGAAACGATGCACAATGTCCGAGGACCGAGTGAACCGCAGAGGTAGTAGCGTAGCGAGCGAAAGCAGCGGCGCAGTGAACTCGCTGCCGAATCCGATCCGAACGTCATCCGGTTCCGCGGGCCCCGCATCCTCATCCTCCAGCAACCCCCTCGAAAAATCAAGCCATAATAACCTGCTGTTGCATCCGCTTACCGCTAGGCGCTCGCCGATGAATGAAGGACGGATGAATGGGACCTGGCGCACGACTGGACTGCATGGCGGACGCACGTCGAGAGGACGTCCGAGGGAGCGAGCGAGATGGGCGATGGACGAATGGTGTCCTTCCCCTAGTGTATGTGCTGTGCTGTGTGTTTGTGTGTGTTGGTATGTAGTCGCGAATGACGTCATTCGAAGTGGGAGCGGCCAGCAAGTAGCAGCAGCAGCAGCAGCAGCAGCAGGACCACGAGAAGGGGTACACAGGCGCCGTATGGTGGTTTGTTCGCCCGCTCGCTCGCTCGCTCGCGCGCTCGTTTGATTTTGCTGACCAACCAGGAACCACCAGGTTTGGGTGTTTTGGGAGGCTCGGTCTCGTACGTCACAACACAGCACGATCGAGGCGCGACGAGTGGCGAGAGCGCCAAAAGTAGGTCAGGGAAGCCTCCACCTCCAACCAGGGGGGCGGGGGGGGGGGGGGGAGGGGGGTGGCAGACTGGCCCAGGTGGTTCTATGTGCCCTTTGGATCCGTTGACGTTTTTTTTTGGGGGGGGTGGTGAGTCTTTCAGCCCCCCCGCCCCCTCCTTTCTGTCCTTGTGTTTTTGGGGGCTCGTTCTCCAGCTCCGGCTACGTGCGTCACTAGCAGTGCCCTTCGACATTGGCTTGCTACGCAACGGAACGACGAACGCGACTGTGACGGACTGCGACACAGAAGGCTTTCCACGGGTTTTCCGGGAGGGGCGGGGGACGGGCAGGAAAAACCAGCTACAGCAAAGCTACTACATTTCTGGCCAGAAATAAAACTCAATTCTTCGTTTCCAATTTTTTTTTGGGTTCATCAGATTTTCAGATTCATTTTTTTTTGGGCAATGAATTAAAAGAGTAACGCAGAATCGGGGTTTCATTATTGAGGTGCTAAGGGACACACAGGCACACAAGTGTGCGCGCCACAATGACGTCAGATACGATGACGTAGGTTCGTCCTCGTCCAATACACTTGCTCCACCAACCACATCCCCTTTCCGCTCTCTATCTCTTGTTCGTATTTTCTCTCTCTCTCTCTCTCTCTCTCTCTCTCTCTCTCTCTCTAGTCAGTTGGCAAAACATGTTACGCAGCCTGAGACTGAGTGCTTTCCCTGCCTGATTGCCCCTCTTCGATCGATTGATCCTCGAACCCCAAGTTCCAGTCCATTGACCCCTCGAAGGGGGTCCTCTAAACCCCTCCTTCAACAGTCAAAGCGATCACCGAACGGCCGAAGACAAGACACCGTTCTCGTTTACCTCGGTGATCTGTTCTCCGTCAAAAAAAAAAAAAAGATCCTAACAAAAAGCTCGCAAAAGTGGGAAGGAAAATATCTGAACAAAGGGAAGAAAGGAAGGGGGTGCAAACAACAACAAAACACAAATCGCGGTACAGTCACCGTACTGTACTGTTGGGCCGTACTTGAGGTATGTTGGTTGATTGGCAGAAGCAGGCAGGTACAAACGTTTTTCTTTTTTGTTGCTGTTGTGAGTTTTGTAGCTAAACCGAATCCCGGACCAGGATCGATTCTACGATTACTCGCACGTGTGCACGTTGTTAATGGCGATGAGTATGACGACGGGAAGGTAGCCGAAAAAAGGGAACGGGTCCGCTAGTGATCGGACACGACAGAGAACAAACAAACACAACGGGTACGTACCTTGACGATCGCGTTCTGCGTTCCACCAGCCGCACAATACCACCAGCCACATGCAAGCGTAACGTTCACAACCAGCAAGCAAGCTGCTAACCGATCACCGCTTGGGACTTGTTAGGGTTTGACTTCCCACAGAGACCCCAGAGGTTGTAGTAGGGCACTGGCACGGGGGGGGGGGGGGGGCAGCAAACGAATTTCAAATTCAAACAAGACCTAAGCCCTGAGAGCGCCTGAAGGCCAACTTTAACGGCCGTTTCGGCCCGGGGGGATAGCGCGCGCGCGCTCCGTTATGCACAACCGAGCGGACGAACCAGCCACGGCAGACTGTGGCTGTCGTGAATGGTGTACGGTGGATTGTCTACATTTTGGCGCGCACAGGACCTCGAGCTCCAGAGAGAGAGGGAGAGAGAGAGAGAGAGAGAGAGAGAGAGAGAGAGAGCGCGTGCGTGGTGAGTTTTTCCCTTTGCGGTGGTGAGTTTTTCCTTTTTGCTTCCGTGGTGAGTTTTGTGGTGAAAATGTTCTCTCCCTTTTTTCGAGAAAACCCTCAGATAACTCTGTCTCGCGTGTTATTTGCCGAGTATTTGCCCACATGGTACCGCGGGCGGGCGCGGTTCGTGGTGGATTGTGGGATTTCGGTGTCCGGAGCTCAGCTGATGACGTCATTGAGCAGGAACGGCAGGGTCCCTCGATGTCCCTCGCTGCGGGATGGCAGGATGAGAAATTAAAAATCAATTGCCACCATCATCCCGTGCTTTCGGGATGCTCGCCAAAGCGCTCATCGCGCCCCTGCTTTGCATATTATTCTCGTGCACAGCTCCTCCACTGCTGTTGCCCACCCCCCCCCCCCCCCCCCCCCCCCCCCCGTTATATCCTCACAAACACGTGCTCACTTACGTGGCGGTTCGAACATTGATCGAAATTTTGAAAACAGCCAACCACCTTTTTGACGCTTCCCGTTGCGTTGCTTTAGGCGCACCGGCCCCGCTGGTTACCTCCCGTTTTGGTTTTCCCTTTTTGCGGGCCCGGGGGAGGGGAGGGGAGGGGGGGATGGAAACCGCCTGCCTTGTGGCTGGTTCAGGGTAGGGGGTGGTAAAAGCGTGGCAATCGGCAATTCTTTTATTAATAGACACTCCACCACCGGCCTGGTCTGTGGTCAGCGTCCGTTTTGTTCGCCCGCCCGCACCTGCATCTGTTGCTCAAGTCAGCAGCAGCAGCAGCAGCAGCAGCATCGTGCATGGCCTGGCGCTTCCGGGCGCACCCGGTCGCGTCCATGGGACTCGTTTTGTTGTAATTAAATTGTTTTCGAACACCCAACTGATGGCCGGCGTTCTAGTGTCCTGGCAAAGACGGTGAAAATATGAAATCGAGACAGGTGAAAGTATAAGGCAAAGTGAATCCACCGTTCGGCCACCTAGCTTTAGCTTTAGCAAAACAAATGGCGCATGCGCGATGGTGCGATCGGCGAGTGCCGTGCACGGCAGCAGTGCCGAGGTTTATTTTCGGCGACGGCGCCGCCACGGCGGCCAGGATTGCGCATCGGCAAACGAGCGAGTGCGCTGGGCTGGCCAATTGTTTCCTTCCCTGTTGCGCTGCCTCGAGATTCGAGCCGTGAGGCTGACACACGCTAAAAATGATGCTGGCTAGTGTGGAAATTTCCACACTTGCATGGAACACATTAACAATGATTGGTGTTTGCGTGTAGCACGCTTGCAGCAGCAAACAAGCGGCAAACAGCGTTTTGCAAGTTTTGAGTAGCAAGTTTTGCAGTTTTCCGCGGGCAATGTGAATGATAACCTCCGTCATTAACCTCTATTGACTTGCCATTCTTGTCTGCTTCTTTCTCGGGACGAAAAGCACGATCGTGCGAGCAGAGCTCGTGGCCATGCTCGAGCGAAATTTCATCCCAAATGGAGGGTGGGCGATAAATTTCTAAATCTTATAAATAAAAACAAGTTATTATGTTTGTTTGTGCGCGTATAACGCAAAATCTACCGAGCCGATCCCTACCAAACTTGGCACAAAGATAGCTTATCACCACAGATAATATCATCGGTCATCATATTTTCCCAGGATTTCCCTCCCTTCTCTCCTCTCCCAAATACCAATGTGTTAGAAAAACGCATAACTCTAAAAGTTTTCAAGCAAATTTCTCCAAAACTCTCACAATTGTTGCTGGTTGCTTTAGGTACCATGTGACAATGGTTGGTTCTTGCCGGATAAGGGGGAGGGGGGTCACCATACACCCCCTATCCTGAAATTCCCTGCTCGGGCAATATGGGTGTCATTCCCAATGTTTTTGGGGTCTCTAAATTGATTGGTAACATCAAAGTGGAGTTTAGTCCATTCGTTCACCTTCCGCAATCTCTTATGCCTCGCAATTCAAAGCAGGTTGATGGAAAGCTTAAGGGGGGAATTCGGTATTTTCGAGCCCAAAAAAGGCCCGTTTTTGACGATTTCTTGTGACGTATTCATTCAATTTTACTATTTTGAGTAAATGGCATATTATTTTACAACTTTGGAAGAATATTTGATATTGTTTTGAGCAACATTCATTGAAAAACTAATCCGTGGCATCAAATTTTAGTAGGCATGCCGTCGCAAAGATACTTTCTCCCGGTGCCCATCGTAGTGACATGACCGGTCATTTGAAATCGACAAATCGATATTCATTAGAAAGATTATAAGTTTATCTAGGTAGTCCCGTTGAGTTTTTGTTGATATTCTTATTTTTCGATTTTTGGCAGATTTATGAAGTTGAAAATGTGATGCTTTTTGCGATTCTGCGTTCTGATTTTTGCGAATAAAAACGATCTTTACATAATTGTTAAATAAAGAGTATCAACAATTTTAATGATATCTCGACGAGGCTACCTGGCAAATAGTGTACAGATTATGTGTTAAAAATTTCACATCGATCAGCCTATTAGTTTTTACGGTGCCCATCGTCACCGACTTTGAAAACGTTGGTTTTTGGGAAACGCTCTTCAAAGTAGCGAGCTCTGCATGGAGCCTTGTATGAAACGCGGATTTTCAAAAATCTGTATCTTTGTCAGTTTTCCCTCGATTGATCCAAAACTTTTACACAATACTCTTGGAAGGATCAGCATTCAGGGAAAAATGTTTAAAATGTATGTCACAAAAAAATTTAATACCGAAGTCCCCTCTTTAATCAATAGTTGGTTTTTGGTCCTTCTATAGCAATTTAATCCCAATTTGATCCAAAAACTAAGAGAAAGAGAGAAACAGAGAGAGGCACACAAAGAGAGAGAGAGAGAGAGAGAGAGAGAGAGAGAGAGAGAGGGAGAGAGAAAGAGAGTGAGAGAGAGAAATGGAGAGAAGAGAGCAGTACAACGACCGCAACTTATGAAAAAGGTGCCAAAACCAAGTTCGTTGACTATTTGGCACAATTTGCGTGTTTATTCTTCTTAGCAGGATTGGTAAAGTCTGAATGCAAAATGTAAAGACACAAATCATTGCATAATTTCCAGCATTCAAGACTTTTCTGCCAAATGAAAGATGAGTTTGGAAATGGAGAGCATAGCTTTCCAGTTAGCAACAAGAATTCAATTGGCACCGATCTTTAACACATGATAGCGGATCCAGCGTGACCATTAAAATGTTGTTTTAACGAAGAAAACATTCAATAGCTGCATATTGCCCAAATGGGGGATTTGTTATGAATTAACCGTGGAGTGGCTGCTGTTTATGATCATAAATTATCAATGTCAATTAATTATTTTTACTCTTCTTATTTTTGGTCAGTATCTTGTATAACCGGCATGCTCTCAAGATAAAACTCAAGCTGATGGACACGTTAAAAGCTACAAATGATATCGTGCTAGAAAGATGGACCAAGGGGAAAAAACCATGCCGTATACTCGTATGAAATCGGGAAAATCAGCTAGTTAAAATTATTACTCGAACCGCCAGCCAGCCAGAGAGAGAAAGAGAGTGATGGAGCCAGATAGTGAATCTGTGGATAGTGCGTGGGTTAATTTCTACATCTCGCACCTCCCTACCCTCCCAATACCAACCCAACCCTATAACCACAGTTTAGAGCATTCCGTTCCATCTCCGTTCCACAAAACAGACTCGTGGATCAAGCACAACCACCAGGCCGCACGAGTTATTTATAGTTTTCCGTCCCATTCGCGTACCGATCACCTGCTTCACGCACACAAGCGCGCACGCACGCACGCACGCGAGAACTGCAAGCGAAAGGTATTTTTGCCTATCGCAGCAACTCCCCCCCCCCCCCCCACCCCCCCCGAATGGCGACGAATGGCGTGCTGATCCTATTGCTTAACCACCGACAGTAGTGCAGTGGGCGGACTGTGCATCTCGAGACGAAGCACGATAACTAATAACACGAGTAGAAACACGCACACACACTCCGTTCGCTGGCATCGGACACGGCGATCATGGCACTATAACAAGGGGGTGATGCGCAAGGTGGTTGTGATCGATGGTTAGTAGGCCAGCGGACAGAGCCGATCGCGCCACCGAAACGCACTCGAACGCAGGGCGTTATAAATAGCGAGCAGAAGACCCCGACAGGAGGACCCCGACCGGTGTTGGTGTGGATTGTGACGAGCAGCAGCAGACCAGGGGGAGCAGGAAAAATAAAGCAAGAGAGAGAGAGAGAGAGCGAATGTGTGTTCATGTTTTTTCTTCTTCTTCCGAAGCCACGTTTGAGGGGGCGTCCTGTGATCAGGGATCAGGAGTTGCAGGGGGGGGTGCAGAAGTTTGGAGTTGAGTGCGGGAAGGTGCGTCCGTTCTACGTTCGCTCTGCGCACGCATGTAAACTCAACTGGCGGCAACTGGCGATCGCGCTGGGAGAAGTTAAAAATAAAACCTCCGTCACTGCCCGTACAGAAAAGCCCAACAGGTTTTTTTTTCTTCCATCAGGCGGTTGCTTCGCGATTTAAAACGGAGCGGCTCTATGATCTCATACATCCCCTCCCCATGCCTCACCATCCCCACAAAACCCTGCTATTTCTTGTACAATTTTGTGCCTTTCCACATCCTGTGGAGGTTTTTTTTTTCTCCTGGCGGTAAAATGTCGTGGCGAGCCGGGTAGATAAACAAAAAAAAAAAAAGTACAGGAACAGTTAGTAAGGGCCCGGTCCGGAGGTGGCACCAAATAATCCCGGCTGCCCGCTGTCAAGCGCGCTGCGAAAACAATCCGAACAAAGACATGCAAACTCTACGCGTAGGGCCGCGGGGTGCAGGGGGTGCTGTGGGGTGCTACCACCTGGCACACAGGCACAAACATAGATGGGGCACTTGAGGGTGTACCTCAAGTGGCTACCCTAAGAGGCCTTCGATTGCGCGATTCGATGCGATTTGTGTTGCTTGCACGATCGCACAGCCCTGTCCCAGCCTGCGCTCGCGGTTGGGTAGGGATGGGGTGCAATGGGAATGGGGGTGTCTCTCGATTCGCTGGCTCCGGTTCTCCGGTACTCGGAACGGATTTGCGGATGTTCGCTTACCGTTACCCAGACGATAGCGGCGCTCGAACTACTGCGTTCCTCCCTCTCCCCCCCCCCCCCCCAACCCACCCCTTTCCCCTTGCAAAATCCGACGTCATCGGTACGCGGGGAGAATTAGTGCGGTTGCAGTGTTCGGGGTTCGGTTGTGCCCGGGAATCTTGCAGCGGTCGTGTACGTCCGTCACGAAATCGGATCTGTTGGCTAATTGGCCAAGCCATTCGCCATTCCGCTGCTTCTCCCACAACCCCCCGTAACTCCATTTGCGCTCCAGTTAATGTGCTGTAACATAGCTCAGCGCTGATCGAAATATTAGGTCTATGATTAGGGGGTTTTTTTTGCTCAACATAATCCATTTATTTTCACTACCAAACGAATAGTTACATTACTCAACATATTGCCCATCGCTGGCCTCTACTTTTTACCACATTTTGGACAATTTTCGAATTCCATGTCGAAAGAGCTCTTTATCTTCCAGTCAGAGCATATTCACCATAAACTTAGATCCCCAAACGACAATTTGCAGTAGTTGTTGTCTTCAAATGAAAAATGTTTTTTTTATACTGTGTGCGCCATCAGGAAGAATCCTATTTTAAACGTTGAATAACTCTGTCATTTTTCAGTCGATTTTGACAAACAGGACAGTTTCTGAAACATCAGTCGATGCCATTTTAGTAATGCATCTCTTTTCGTTAAAAGGTTTAAAAATAAGGTTTATGCCCACAAACCGAAGACTATGGAACAACTTAGAACAAATATTGGAGCTGAAATTGCCAAAATAATTCCCTAACTGTTGTCACAACAATGAAAAATGCCCGAAAAAAAGGGCCTCTTTTTTGTACGTCGAATGATGGCGATCATTTGATCAATATCATATTTTGAGTATGGCACAATAAATGGCATAGAATAACCTAAATAAAAGTGATTTATTTTTTAAAATCGGCTGAAAAATGACCGAGTTATTCAACTTTAAAATAGGATACTTCCTGTTGGCGCACCCTGTACTTCCCCGCAAAATGGACCTTTCACGCACCAAACATGACATTTTCAAGTCAAGAAAAATGTAGGATATTGTTAAAATTATGAGCATTCACGTATTGCACTAAGTTATAGACCTAATACAACCACCAGAACACATTTAAAAAAAATAGAAAACTGAAAAATTAATTAATTTAAGTATTTATCCTTGCTAGCTATACATTTTTCTTTTCTTTTCGGCAATTTGTGTCTACCATGCCAAAAGAATTGTTCATTTAGCGACACAAACCATGCCGTCATGTCATTTTCCGATATTTTCATACAAATCGAAGTGCTGCTCGGCCAGCGCGTAACCGTTCGTCGGAAAGTGGTGGTATTTGGAATGGCCTAGGTCCAGTTAATTAGCAGGGGAAGGTAAAACCACCCAGTTTATTGAATTAAAATAATTATGGACCATTTTTGATGAGTGCGCCCATGCGTTGTCGTGCAGAAAATATCAACCTTTCATGTTTTTTTTTTATCATAACACGGCCTTGTTTCTAGCAAAGCACGTTATTTTTTTTAATTATTGACTGGTGTCCTAATAATTTCACAAGGCTACAACAGCTCATAATAGACGACACCCATCTGATCCAACCAAACGCACAGCATTGTCTTCTATTTAGAGCGACAAGCATTTTATGTGATTTGATCGCTGATTTTTCCAAATTAAAGGACAAAAATGGAGCTTCCCGCGAAAGCTATTTTTCTGGCACAAAGCTAGACATGATTACTGAAGAAAAAATATATGTTGTAGTGTAGTATCACTTATGGATTGGATTGAAATATGTAAACAGGTGTGAAATAAACACAAAAAAACAGTATGGCATGTCAATGAAAGTTCAACTTGGTCTGTAAGCCCCGTTTTTAAGCAAACAGCAGTCTTAAGGTTATACACCTGGTAGTGTTGGGCAGGGCCAAAACCACTACCCAAAGCGCTCTGACCAGGCCGCATAACAGCAGTACCATGCAGACACTGCTACACGTCCAAGGATCTTGATCCTGTTAAACAGCAGAGGCCTCTATTAGGAGCAGGCGACGACGATGAAGCAGAAGAAGACAGCTGAGAAAGAAGGCAAATAATAGAAAGTGAGAGAGAAAGCATAGGGAAGAAGATGATGAAGAAGAAGAAAAAAAAGGAAGCGACACAAGTAAAAACACGAGACTGGCGAAAAAAAGCTGGCCAAAGGCAGACTGTTGGCCTGCAACCGGTTTAACAGTGAAGAACAATAGCCGATCCGAGCGTTCCCTGATGCCCTGCTGCAGGCTGGAGGTTGGAGACACGGATTTTTCGGAATGTGTGCTCCTGTGTGTAGGTGTTTTCGTTACTCTATGACGCAGGTTGTACCTCCCTTTCCTCCTCCTTCTTTTCCTCCTCCTCCTGCGATGTCTACCACACCAGTGAAAGCACGCCGTAACTGCACTGACCTACTTTCGGGCGAGGCGGAACCACAGAACCGAGCCTCCCGATTCCCGACCGAGTCCCTCGGTCGCTCTCTCTCTCTCTCTCTCTCTCTCTCTCTCTCTCTCATCTGTTGACTGCCCTGCTACTCGGTCCTGTCGCGACCTAGGGGCCAGGCGTTCTGCCTTGAGCGCGATGATGCATACCGCGATGTCGGTCTGTTGGCCGGGGCAAAGTCATGGATTCGATGATCGGGCAGGCAGGCAGGGCAGGACCTGAGGTATCATTATGAACAAACCACAAACCAGAGAGAGAGAGAGAGAGAGAGAGAAATAAAGAGAGAGAGAGAGAGAAACCGGAATCGAGTGGAAGGATGTTCCCGATCGGGCTTTCGGGAGTATAAATACATTTTTTTCAAGGATACCCAACAGTGGCAGCGGCAGCAGCAGGCGTGTGCGCGTGTGTGCACGCGGAAGGAGGAGACCAATGACGTCAATGACCGTTTTCAGCGGCGCATCACAACGCGGAACTAGTATTCCCGCAGGATAGTTCCAGCACGCGGAGTCGAGGGGGGAGGGGGAAATGGAGGGAATGGGAGGCATGAGACACAAAACCGAGTTTAAATTAGACACACGTCCCCCTCCTCCCCATACCGGTTGCACCAGCGCCAGTGCCAGCGCCAGGCTCTTCTAGCGGCACAGCAGGACAACAGGAGGAGGAGGAGGAGAAGGGCTCATGGGAGCAGATCACCCAGGTAAATTACTCCAAATGGTCCAAGGGGCTAGCAGTTTATCTGCTGCTGCTGCTGCTGTATGTCCTTCTCGATTAGGGGCTCACGATATCCTTCTGCTTTTCTCTCTCTCTCTCTCTCTCTCTCTCTCTCTCTCTCTCTCGCTCCCCGGCTCAAGGACGAGACGCGTCCTGCTGGCTGCGGATCGAGGCTGACCGAAGCGAGCGACCGACGCAAGGGCCCGGAGGAGGAAGGTTTGTTCTAAAAATAGCTCACACCCCTTCCCTCCCTCCGCTCCTTCACTCCCTCGGTCCCGAACGCGGTCGGTATTTCGACATCGGTGGCTTAGGCTTGGTGCTCGGGTACTCGGATCGTCCTGGCACATATCCACGCACACCTCCCAGGGAGCAGCATCGTCCTTGCGGTCCGATTCGGGCACATTCTCTCTCTCTCTCTCTCTCTCTCTCTCGGTCGGTATGTTTAAAAATAGGTCCTGTGGGTTGGGGGGGGGGGTGGTGGTGCTGTTGCTGGAGCGTCTGTTGAACCGGTGCCGGTGCGCAAGCATATACCAGCAGCATGAATGGAGGCAATGAACTCTTCCGCCAACCTTCACTGTGTGCGTATGCGCGCCAGTGTGGGTGTGTGTTCATTCATTCATTCATTCATCCATTTGTTCAACGGTGGCGAACGAAAGTTATGAATAACCTGTGCCGAGTCCGCCATGGTCCCGGTCGGGCTGTTTCGGCTCGGGAGTGAACCTGGGCCTGGCAACCGTGCTTCCGGTCTCTGCCAGGTTGGGCTGTGAGCCACTCCGGAATGATACCCGACTGGGGATCGAGATCGTTCGTCGATCTGATGCTCGGATTGCTGCCCCTCGCCACCCTGGAGTGTTCACGTCCTTGCAGTGACGCACGCGGTGCACTGTTTACAGAGCGGTCAGCAGTGCATCGCTAGTGAAGGCGATGAAGGGTTGAAGATGGTGGTGATGGTGGGGCACCCGCTGTCTGTACCACGCGATAACCACACCACCACGGCTCACCACGGCATGAATGACGTCATTGATTGGTGCCGTGCCGGTGTGGTGATAGTGGGGTCGAGGCAG
The DNA here is from genome assembly GCF_943734665.1 of Anopheles aquasalis. Classification (NCBI taxonomy): domain Eukaryota; kingdom Metazoa; phylum Arthropoda; class Insecta; order Diptera; family Culicidae; genus Anopheles; species Anopheles aquasalis. Next base: position 5,341,259 of record NC_064876.1, on the reverse strand, counting down.
GCAGTTGGCAGGCCCCCTCTGCCTTGTTCGTTCGGTGAGCGATTTGATTCATCATTGCTGCGCCTGGCAGCAGCAGGAGCAGTACTACTCAGGTGCAGTAGAAGGTGCTCCCTGCTACACCAACACTTAGCTGAGCCTCCAAGTGGCACCCTTAACCATCACCCTTATGCATTGGATAGTTAAGTGATTGTTCCGTTGCGTTCCGTTTTTTTTTCGTATCAGTTTTAGGGCAACTTATGATTATTACTTTTTTTGGGAGAAACAACAGAAACATCACTATCTATCCAGTACTTCTGAAGACTTTGAGGAACAACCACAAGCAAGCATAAGGTTAACAAAAAAAAAAATCAATCAGTTTGCTCAAATATTCATGTGGTTTTTGATCCTGCTGTTACCTTCGGACCATTTGGTCCATTTTTCGTTTTTTCCTTTCGCGTTTTTCGCTGTTCATTTCCAACAGCATCACCATAACTACCGGCTGCTGTGATGTTGGGCGATGCTGGCGATGTATGCCTCTCGCTCTGGTTCAATTAAAAAAAAAATAGTGCTGTCTTATTTACTCTCGATTGAGCTACTCGAACGGAAAGCTGCAATGCCAAGTTTTGCTCAACACGGTTCGAGATATTTCAATCGAGTTGTCGAACGTTCGAAAACCACAATAGGTACTAAAGTATGTATATCAATGTAATGTGCCTGGCCAGCGATTTCTCCGGACTTAAATCCGATGGAGAATGATTGGCGGATGCTAGTTAGTGATGTTTACGGGAATGGTAGGCAATTTGACACCATAGATCAGGTGGCAGTAGCTAATAAGAGTGCATGGCGATCCTTGCGCACTGCAACATTTCCCAGCATTTCCAGGCAGTTAATAGTAAAGGAAGAGTTACTGATTATAAATAAAATAACATTGATAGCCTAATGAACTGTTTTCCATCTTAATTTAATTTTTTTGTAGGGTGAGGCTATCATTATGAAACACTTCATTTTTGGATTTTTGGTTCCCAAATCCACAATTTTTAATTTTTTTCAAAATTCAAACTGCATACGTCTTTTAACAATGAAAGGAACGTTTACAGTATTTTTAATTATTTTTGGGGCGCTATATTCGAGGGCGAAATCGAAAAAACAGGGTGAGGCATTATGCATTAGCATTAGCATTATGAAACATAGTGTATAATGAAATAATCTTTCAAAAGACCAAAAGAATGAAGCATACTGAACACTAGAAAGAATTAGTATTCGAATGTGTATTCGTAAAGCTGCCGAATCAATATTCTGCTACCTGTCGCAATATTTAGGATTTTTTTGTTGGTGTTTGCAATCACAATCTTTTCAATTGTCGCAGGTAAAAATAATTAAAAGCAGATTATACATCGGAACATCAAATGGACGAAGCAAATCGGGTTGTTCCTGGCCGTGTTGTGATTATACATTGAGGTTGTGAACCGATAAGCTCGAGGAACGGTTTATCGCCCCAAAAGGAATTTTCCATGCAACGAATAACTATTGATTTTGATGATTTTCATTACATTTGTCATTGAAACACTCAATTTCGTCACCCGAATCATATACAGTTTCACTATTACTTTTTTATGAATATAAGGCAGAATTCAACCATTTTCTTCCAGTAAATTGCTGTCTAAATCGTTTGAATCACACATCACGACAAATATGTACGTCTAAGCACTAGAACGAAATAACACAGACTGAATAATGTCTCATTTTCTTACACAATGTCTCTTTTCGCGTCCAAATTCGGTTGTGCGAGTTGGATTGTGAATCAAAATTAGAATAAAATAACATGTTTTTAGTTTATAATACTAATTTAAAACCAAAATATAGCTCAATAATTCAATATCTTTTGGTTATAAACGCAAAACATTGCAAACTCAATCATTTAAATAGCCGTTTCTATAGAAAATTCACCATGGACCAAATGGACAGTACCTGGATTAACCCGGACCTGGATAAACTTATAATCTTTCAAACGAGTATCGATTTGTATTTTTCTGATGACATATCACGAAGCTACGATGAGCACCGGTAAAAAGTATCTTTTAGAAGACACGACTGCCTTGATGCCATGGAAGAAGTTTTAAATAAATCTCCCCCAAAATAGAACCAAATGTGCTTCAAAAGTTGTAGTTTAATATGCCGTTCATTTGAAAGAAAAAAGTTGAATAGTTATGTAATAAAAAATCTTCAAAAATGATCCTTGTTTTGGTAAGAAATTACCGAAGCCCCCCTTTAAGGGAACAGCAGGTTTAAAAAAGAACAAGCTAACACTAAAGCATCATAATCGCGCAATAGAGCAAAACGAGGAAGGTCTACACTGAAACTTTCATTGAAAATTGCATGGAAAATGGGCTGCATCTTTTCTTTGGCCAAAAGTGGCAAACCAGAGCACATTCGATAAAATGAATGTTTGTTAAGGAAAATTGCATCAAAATAATGCCGTTTTCCTATTTAAAAAAAATACAATGTTTGATGATTGGTGAAAGATTTTGAGAAAAAGAGAGAGAAGGGAGAGCGTGAGAGAGAGAGAGAGAAGAGAGAGAGAGAAGAGAGATAAATAAGGGACCTTCCACACAGGAAGATTGTAAGCATTACCTCCAGGGGGTGCGGTTGCAGTTCCGCAAAACCGCAGCAAAGCAAATATTGGCGCGCTGCACAGCGGCGGGCGCCACGCGTCAGCCGCGAAACAATACTCGCACTAATTGCAAACCTGCAACAACAATGGGGCACCGGTGTCTTTATGGTGGTGGCCATATGGCCGTCCATGGCGCAGGCATGGGTGGTATGGCTCATTCCAGTGCTAATGGCATGGCAGCGCTGACGTCATCACTGTCGTTATTTAGTCCAGTCCAGTCCTACGGGCCCCCCTCCCCGGTACACAAACGGCAGCCAATCGGACACGCGGCATTCTGTTCCGCTGGACTTAAAGGTTGCGTTCAGCCTGGCTCACTCCTGGTCGACCCTTCCCGGGCCTATGCTTCGGTGAGTAGCAGGGTCAATCGACTGGTTTTCTTCGCTCGCTATCCCCTGGGACACCTCGTCTCGCGGCCTGTGCCTGTATGGTGGAGGCGCCTGGTCAATGCGCACCATGCGCCTCCATCGTGCTGCTTCGCGACAGCTCAAAAAGGGCCAAAAACCTCAGGGGAACCAGGTACGTTTGTGGCTCGACTGCAACCAACTGCAGTCAGGTCGCTTCATTTATTGTGGCTTGTTGGAATCGTTGACGGTTGGGCAAATATTGAGTTAAAATCGAGTGAGCTACCAGGCGTCTCCATTGACCGCTTCATCGGTGCCAAACCATCGCCAGGAAATGGCGACCGTTAAACCATTTTCCCGCGGTTCCCCCCAAAAAACCCCACAAAAGTGTTCGTGCGTGCGATTCACGAAAATCGCCGTGGCAGCACAGCGGACGTTCGATGGGACGTGATCCGGTGTTTCCCCCCTGTTCGCCTCGCCTCGCTACGCTGGTTACGCTATTTTTAGTGACCGACTTTCTGTGTGCTGTGTGTCAACAGCACCACCACCACCACCTTCGGTGACCGCTTGGTGAGCTCATCATCCCTTCGCCCTCTCCTTCTTTCTCTCTCTCTCACTCTCTCTCGCATTTAGAGGTGTAAAATGTCAAATACCTTTCACAAATGCGCATGCAGATCCTGCGGTAGCTCCTGCACTGCACTGCACTCTCTCTCTCGCTCGACACTCCGTCGTCCCATTTCCAGTATCGGTTTATCGGAATTTAAAGTAATGATTTTACCCCAATCGAGGGTGCGCCAGTGTCCACCCTACGTGCCACCTTCTGCCATCCAAAAAAGGGGTTGAAGCAAGGCTGCACTGTGAGTGCACCTGTTGCTGGTGCACTGTACTGCAACTGATGCAATGTGGCCACGCTGCGATTGTGTGCGTGAGAAAAAGGGATGATGGAGGGGCCTGGGGGGGGGGGGGGGTTGATTTTATAATCATTTTAGGTCAATAGTTGATGAGATGAGCAATCGTTTGAAATGAACGGCCACTGTGTGACTCATCAAGGGTGCTTTTCAGGGGCAGGGCGGGGGAGGGGTTCCTAGCAGAAATTCTCCTCCACAACAACATCCCTTTCTATAACCCCCCCCCCCCCCCTCCACATGGGAAGCAGCATCCACACGGTCGGTGCGCACGCGCGCGCATACGCTTAACCACAACCACAGCGGCTCGTCTCGAAATATGAAAACTAACTAATGTTATTTTTAACATTTCGCCCACTGCACTACTAGCAGGGTTGCCGTGCCTTTGACGAGGCAACTCAAACTCCGCGTTCGTGGCTCAGCTCGAGTTGTAAAGGAATGAAAAAATGTAATTATGCAAATAACATCAACAACACACCACAGCCACACCACTGGCAACAAATTGTAGCAACTAGTAATTGTATTAATAATATAAGCGAAGGCGTTGTGTGCGCGAGTGGGTGTGTGTTGGTGGGGGTAGGCCGTACCGCCAGTACGTGAGAACAGCCGTGCCGAAAATAGAACCCCGTAGGCGAAGAGAGGGTGCAAGCAATCTGGCGGCAGGCAAACACATGTACATGTAAGAGAGCCGCTGGCCCGTTCCATTGTTGGCCCAAAATGCGTCTAGGGAGGGATCTCTAATCGGAGAGCTGATCCGATCGCTTCGGATTCCGTTGACTCACCCTCGTTGGACCCCCTTCCCAACCCCACTCCCGCTCTTCTGGCTGATGATGATGCGATCGGGACGCATTATTTCATCCACTAAACCTTCCTAGTAACTTTGCCCGCTGTCCGTTGCTCCCGTTCACTGCGTGTGTGCGTTCCGCAGGGGCGTGTGTTGGTGTGCCCGCGTTTGAAAATGGAGGGTTGCGCCGGCGCAACCGTCGGTGCCACGGTCCACCGAGCACTGGTTCGCGCGCGGGTGGGGATGATCTGCATTGCCTTTTCTGCTGCGGCATATTTCCCCGGGGGGGGGGGGGGGGGGGGGACCTTCGAGGAGGTGTCTGCGCGAACGCGCGAATGCGCGACTGGTGCCCGATCGCTCACCGGTACCGGCCAGTCAGCTACGTCGCTTCGGATCGATCAGTGTTCGTTCCGAGTTCCCAACGGAGTGTGTTGAAGAGTGCTTGTGCCTCAACAGGAGTGTTCCGATTCCGCTGCTGTTGCTGATTCGATTCTAGTTTTCGCTCCTTTTACGAGCTAGCAGAGGTGAGTGAGAGAGGTCCCAACGCTGCCGTCGTCGTCGTCGTGGTCGTGGTTGTCTTGGAGCATTGTGCGCGGTTTTGCGGTCAACTACGGCCATCGCCAACCAAACAACAATCTACTATCAAACCAAAAAAAAAAAAAAAACAAGAAAAAAACACCGTGCGTTTGCTACGTGATGTGTGTCTGCTGCGCTAGTGGCTGCTGCTGCTGCTGCTGCTGCTGCTACTGCTGCTGCTACATCTGCTGCTGTGTCCAGCCGGCCATATGCGCGATCTACCAGACTTCAACTTCAACTTCAACTTCCAAAACCCCGCGCCACCCGCAGCGAGTCGTCAGCCAGCTCCACCGCTCCAGCTAAGGGGATGTAACAGGGGAGGGGGTTGGTGACGGTTCGATAGTGCAGCTGGTAGGCGGGATCCGTGGGAATGAATTCCAGTGTGCAGTGCCACCGAGCCTGAGTGTCTGAGGTCCGAGAGAGAAATTCGGAAATATTTTTTTTTAGACCTAAGCCGTCCCAGTACTCAGTACACAGTACCTGTGCGCCACCGTCTCGTCCCTGGCTGGCTACTGCTACTACCCAACATCTTCTATCATCCTGAGCTCTGCGGTAGAAATGGCACGGAAAAATCGCACCTTCGCTTGGGCCTCCAGGGAAGCTAGAGCTCCAGAGAGAGAGAGAAAGAGAGAGAAACGAAAGGTGTTACTTAGCATTTTTGGAGGTCTACCTAGTTAGGACGAAGCAGCTGCACTCGATTCCGGTCTGTGCAGTCGTTTTATGCTCCCACGCTCCGGCCCAGCCAGCGATCGTAGAAAATCTGTCTGTCCTATAAATAGCCTTTCAAGCACTGTGCCTAGCGATCAGCAACCCCTGTTACTCGAGGTACAGCTCCTAGTTGTCGTCCTAGCGGTCGTGCTACCCTAAGGTGGGTGCCTACACGTCACATACACCAGCACATACGGAGCGTGAATTCTATTTTTAGAGCCGCATGCGAAGTCCCTGCGAGCGGTACCATATTAGGGCACCGTGTTGAGCCCCGTTCCGTTCCGTTCCGAGGCGGCTCTGGCATGCGCATGGTGCGTAGAAGTGTATCTGTACGTGTGGTGTGTGATTTTGTGTGTCTGAGAGAGAGAGAGAGAGAGAGCTACAGAGAGAGAAAGAGAGCGCGCGCGCGCGCGCGCGAGAAAGGAAAACAGATGCAGAGGGAAAAAGGGAAAATTTTGAAACGCGAAAAACCTCCATCGAACGCGTTATGCAAGCTCTTTTTGGGCCCATCGGCGACCGTTCGTGCGTTCGTTCGTTCGGAGCACCGGTGCCGTTTGCCTTGCCCTGAAGAGAAGATTAAAATAGAACACATTCCGTACGAAACAAGTTCGTGCGGTGTTGCGCATGCGCGTGCGACCTGATCACCCCCCCCCCCCCCCCCCCCCACCACCGTGATCAGACCTATTCTCTTTCTTTCTTTCTCTCTCTCTCTCTCTCTCTCGCTCTCTTTCTTGCTCACTTTCTCTCACAGAACGTTAATAGAGAGTTTTAAAGTTCGTAAATAAGTATTTCGCTCCTTTTTCCTCGGTGCTGCTGGTATCAGTAGTACATGCAGCATCATCATCATCATCATCAGCAGCATCAGCAGCAGTAGCAGCAAGTAGCAAATTAGTGTATCTCTGACACGCTAGCAGGCAGTGCGCAACCACGCACGTTAAACCGGTTACTTAACGTTTCCAACCCGTTCCGATCGTTGGGCAGGTTTCGTCTAATAACACCACCACCACCACCACCACCACAACACCACCATGGCTGACGATGAGGCAAAGAAGGCGAAACAGGCGGAGATTGAGCGCAAGCGTGCCGAGGTGCGCAAGCGCATGGAGGAAGCCTCGAAGGCTAAGAAGGCCAAGAAGGGTTTCATGACTCCAGAGCGTAAGAAGAAGCTTCGGGTGAGTAGCAGCATTGTGCGGGTGTGCGCAGCCAGGCAGGCAGGAAGCCAGTGTTTCTCACGATACGGTGCCCACCCTCCTTCTCTCCTCTCGTACAGTTACTGCTGCGCAAGAAAGCCGCCGAGGAGCTCAAGAAGGAGCAGGAGCGCAAGGCCGCCGAACGTCGGCGCATCATCGAGGAGCGTTGCGGCAAGGCCAAGAACCTGGAGGATGCCAACGAAGGTAACACAAACTTGCTTGCGCGTGCGCCCCCCCCCCCCCCCCCCAACCCCCACCCACCCTTCTCTTGTTTCTCTTGCCCACCCGCCCGAACAACCCCCTTCTGTCTCTCTCTCTCTCTCTCTCTCTCTACCATCACCGACGACCACCCTCTCCCCCCTCCCCCTCTGTTTTTTTTTTTCTGTAACCTCTCTGACAACATCACCTCGATCCTGTCTATCTCTCTGTTCTTCTTTCTGTCACTCATCACTCTCACTCTCTCTCTCTTTCTGACTGTTTTTTCTCTGTCAATCCATTTCGCCAACTTTCTCTCGCCCCCCCCCCCCCCCCTTTAAAGTACCACACTTTCCACCCAGCAATCCCTCTTCCATCCATTCGTTTTCCATTGCGTTGCCCTGCCTGTGAAAGTGAATGTCCAGTCGATGACTCCGGCGTGCGCTAAAGCGCCTTTCTACCCCTTACCTCGTTCGGTTCGCTGTCCTCGTACGGTGTCATTCATTCGTTCGTTTTGTGTTTCGTGTGACGTAGATCGCCATTGAATTCGAGCGTTCTTCTACATCTTGCCTCCATCCGTACATATCCGTCATTGTTTTTGTGTAAAAGGCTCTGTCTCTCTCTCTCTCTCTCTCTCTCCATCCTGTAACCATCTGACCATAAAAAAAAAACGATTCAGATTCAGAGCAAACAAAGCTCACGCCAGCGACATTCTGCCTCAATGTGCCTAAACTGCCACTTGACATCCCCTTTCGATCAACAGCTGTTGCACCACAGCTCCGTCCATTTATCGTAGCACTAGCGCGAGACACGCACTGTACCGCCAAGCCACACATCCAGTGTACCATCCTCCAGCGCACCCTCCCTGTAGCACTCTCATTGTTCATCTTTTTTTTTTCTTTTCCATTTTATCTTTTAAATGTTATTTCTACTCTTGTTCTTCTTGTTTCCATTTCGTGTTGCCTTTTCTTTATTTTTTTTTATTGTTGTTGCTCCATCCGTCTTGCCGTCCGTCATGTCGCAAAGGACTGGTCTGTGGGAGAAGAAGAGAAGAATACTCCGAAAGTTCGCCCGTTCGATGCCATCTGATCCTTTTGGTTGATGATGAGCCACCCCCTTCCCTTGGTTTAGACCAACCCTCAACAGGACTTCTCGTTGTCGTGCTGTTGCACACATACACTCACCTAGTCTCTCGCGGATTTGCTAGGTTTTGATTTTTGATGTTTGCATGCGAGTGCGCGTAATGCGTAATGCGATTTACATACACACGGAACAACCGCGGTTTATTGGTGATTAAGGATGTTTTGTTGCGGTACCTCGACCCACCCCACCGTGACTTCTGCTTCGTCTCAGTGATCTCTACTACTCGACCGCTACTACAGGGTGCGCCATCAGGATGTATCCTATTTTAATGTTGAATAACTCTGCCATTTTTCAACCGATTTAAAAAAATAATAAACCAGTTTTAGTTAGGTTATTCTATGCCATTTATTGTGCCGTACTCGAAATATGATATCGATCAAATGATCGCCATCATTCGACATACAAACAAAAGGGCTCTTTTTCGGGCATATTACATTGTTTTGGCATCATTTAGGAAGTTATTTTCGCAATTTCAGCTTCAATATTTGCTCTTGTTGTTGTTTCATTGCCTTCAATTTGTTTGCAAAAACTTTATTTTTCAAACAGACCCACAGATGGCTTTTCCATTGCATCATTCTTTGCACGATCGCAGTTCCACTATTGACTGATTTTTTTCAATGTAACGTGTGACAATTTCAGTCCGCTCTTTTGACGTGAAGTGATCCATTACTAAAATGGCATAGACTGAAGTTTCAGAAACTGTTTTATTTGTCAAAATCGATTGAAAAATGTCAAAGTTATTCAACGCTTAAAACAGGATACTTCCTGATGGCGCACTCTGTACAACGGTGATCCGGTGTACCCAGGCACCCAGATGATTCTTTACTTTTTCTTTCCACTACACTACTACTACTACTTCTACCTTCCAAACTAAACTTTCGATCCTAACTGACCTCCTGACACCAGAATGAACATTAAAAGCGGCAGCATTTACTATTAAAATATATAAATGTTTCCATTCACCGAATCTATCGATCACCACCACCACACGTCACGGCACCATCGGCACCGCCAACACCACCACCACCACCACCACATGATCGGCCCGCACCTTTCCCCCCATTACCCCCCTCAACGCCCTACACCTCAACGCGAACC